>NC_091823.1:53960858-54250858 GCF_038994185.2 Dermacentor albipictus
TTAGCCTTTCATTGGTTCCTCTTCCGCCATTGTCATAGCAAACATGCTTCGGGCTATCTGACCACTTAAATCTATTAGTCAGCTTTTTTTCTCTATCTGTGGGGGTCAAGGCGCAGGGTATGCAAAGAAAGAATGGCCTGTAAAAAAAGAGAGATGAAAAAAAGATATCGGATCCTGTTGATCATATCTGTGTCTGAGTGGGTCATGCGCCCATCCCTATAAAATGCTGGGCGCCGTGCCTCCTTCTAGCTAGTCGCTGCGGGCAGATTCCTCGGGCTCCAAGTTCCAACTAAGGCAAGTTGCTCTGCGTTCAAACATCTGTTGTTACATTCCGGTGTCACAGGTTCTAGTAGACCGCAATTCTTCTAGTTTTGTGGTTTCTTTGGGATCCCAATTTCTCAAGCTTGACCCTCCTTTTACCGAATGATTTTGCATCTCTTACTGACTGCTTGCACGATAGCGCCAACTGCGATCGACTGAAACAGGGAGGCTAAGAAACTTATTGTCGACGAGATTTTTCATGAAAATGCTCCACTGTCGGCTACATGTTCGCTAGTGTACAATGGAGGGAGGGGTGGGGGGAGTCTATGAGGGCCTCCGGTTTCAGTTCAACCACATACAGCGTTCATGCTCCCAAGGCCTGGAATAAGACTATTTCTACTTGTTGTATCGAAGAACAGCCAAGAATCGCAACTGCGACGTCGTGCGAACGGTGGGTATGCCGTGCATCGGAATGTGTGCCCGGCATCGGAGGTACGCGGGGTGTCGCATGTGGTATGTCACCGGGGGTAAACAAAATAGGGGCTTGTCTTGCTGTGGGTGTGCAGATTTGAAATTTTATATATGCGATAGCAAGTTCGATATAACTTTTTAAATGGAACGGGATATATCAAAATAACGGATATAAGAAAGTAAAATTCCTCCTCATGTCTCCGTAGAGATTCATAATACAGTGCATGTAATAGTGAATATAACTAAGTAATAGATATAACGAAATAACTATGGGTCCTCGATCAACGTCTTTATGACGAGGTTTTCCTGTACTTAAATCTTATTCTGTTTCAGTACCGTCTGTTTATTAATGGACGATGTTTGGGCGCGTCACAACTTCTTTCATCCCATTTCTTTTCGTTCAAGGAAGACGCTTTCCTACTCGGTTGCTTGCTAAAGCAAAAAGCATCCTGGCGTGCGTCGGCAAAGCTTAATAGAGCGTTACCTTCTGATTCAGCACAGTGCAGATTTTTATGGCTGCAGCCCACGAACAAAAGGACCGTCGCACCCGTGTATAGATGCCAGTCCAGCAAACAAAAAACAGCTGCGAATTACGTCACAACGTCCCAAATCAACATTGTTCAGCACCCCATTTAATATACTACTTTTATTGCAAAAACAATAACATGTAGAAACGAAGCGAATTTTGACCCTCGGTGTCACCGAGAGGCTACAGTATACTTAGATATTTGTATATGTTAAGCTATATGCGATGCTATGCTAAGTGCCATCATTGCTACGCTATTTTCTCACTATAGTCGCTCGTGCCAAGCATTACATTCTTGACTAAGTTATTCCTAGAAATTTTGGCAATGACAGCCCACAAAGTAAGCGCGTGCTATGAAAGCGATGTAATTTTACTGGCGCGGCTCTTTACGGGCCGCGTCGCGGATCCCGTCTCCACGCTTGGAGCAGCTTCATGTTGCGTTTGCCATTCAAATGAGCGATTCGCCTCCTCTTCTCTTTCGTGCCTCTTTTTTCATACCTTAAATTCTATAGCTCTTATGTTCCATAGTGGGGTGGAGGTAACTGCTCTCATGTTCTTATGATCCATAGGGTGAATGCAACTGGTCATTCACCAGGTGCCGTCGCCCACAAATATCACGTACTCATGACGCCTGCGGCAGAAAGGATATTCCACATACGCCGCCACGGTGTGTGAGTGGTGGCGCGGGGTAACTCTCTCGAGGTGTTAGTTCGAGTAGTCAAACATAAATACACAAGAAATTGGATGGGAGAACGACGACGCGGTAGCTCAATTCGTGGAGCATCGCACGCGTAATGCGAATACGGGATCGTTCCCCACCTGCGGCAAGTGGTTTTTTCGTCCACTTTCATTTCCATTCATTTATGATTTCCCCCATGTTGTCCTTAGTGTCAATGTATGTTAGCATCTTATGATATAACTTCCACTCTTGTAGCACTTGGACGTTGTCCTTGTCATTCGAATGATCAATTCGCGTACTCTTTGGTGCCCCTATAACCGACATTTAAGTTCTATGGTACATCAATCCGATATCGCACTAAATGAGAAAATTATCGGCGTATTCTGACCCTGTTACATTTTATGCGAAGCATATTACGAGAGCTCAACCCAGCTCCTCAGGCGCGGCGGTGTCGCCTTCAATACCACGTGACACCGTGACATCACGACAGCGGAGAAACGGCGCTCCAACTCGCGCCGTCGCTCGCGGCGTCTCCCCCCGCATCGGACGCGGTGAGCGTCGAGCAACGCAGCGTTCGGCGCGACAACGAAATGTGCGCCTGAGCAAGCGCCGCACGCCTGAGCCGACGCCGACGACACCGGCTTTTCTGCGACACGAGCTCCTTAACGCTGTCGCGTTAAAATAAAGGCTTGTATGCTTCGCATCCTGGGCTTAACCTTAGCTAAGCCACAGCCATTTTTTTACCAAGCAGTCTACAAGCACTTTCAAGGCAATAAAACGATTGAAGGTTCGCGAATGTGCTCCGAGCGGCATTTAATTAAGGTTTGTCACCGGGACCCATTCGTGTAACCTTCCATGTTGTATAGTCGTCTCCATGTTTCTAGCAGTTTATTATTGCCTTTTCCATTGAAAAGAGCAATTCGACTCTTCTTTTTTCGCCACCTTCGAGAAGCATTTACATTCCACTATATTTCAGTTCCACATCCTCAGGAACGAGAAAACTGCCTGCTCATTTTCACGCTGCTGTTTGAAGCACTTTCAAGACAAAACCACGTATGAAGTTTCGCGAATGCGCTCCGGGCGGCATTTAATTGGGCTTTGTCACCGGGACACATTCGTGCAACCTTCCGTGCCGTATCATCGTCTGCACGACTGGAGCGGTTGAACGTTGCATTTCCCATGCGAACGAGAAATTCACCTTAATTTTTTATTCGTGCCTCTTTGAGAAACATTTACGTTCCATAGTATTTAGTTCCATATCCTAGCGAGCTGCAAAAAACGACGGCTTATTCTGCTGCTGCTCTTTGCAAGTAATTTGCAGTGACAAGCACCTCTGAAAATTGGCGAATGTGCTCCGGATGGCACTTTATTGATGTTTGTCACCAGGCCCCATCGCGTCACCTTCCTTTATGTATCGTCGCATACATGTGAGAAGTTGAATGTTGCCTTTGCCATTCAAGTCAGCAGTTCGCCTCCTCTTTTCTTTCGTGCCCCTTTGAGAAACCCTTAAATTTCATAGTTCTTTAGTTCCATATCATAGTCCATGTCGTTCCATATCACAGTCAATGACAAAAATACCAGCTTATATTGACGTTGCTGCCTGCACGAACGTTCCAGAAAGAAGCACGTCTGAAGTTTGGTGAATGTGCTCCGGACGGCATTCGTTTAAGTTTGTCACCGGTTCCCATTCGCGTAACCTTCCCTGTTGTATCGTCGTCTCCACGCTTGGAGTTGTTAATGGAACGTTGCATTTCAGCCACGCGAATGAGCAATTCCCCTCCTCTTTTTTTCCTACTCCTTTAACAAACATTTACATTCCATCGTTTTTCAGTTCCATATCCTCACGAACGAGAAAACAGCCTGCTTATTGCGTTGCTGTCTTCAAACTCTGTCAAGATAGAACCGCGTATGAAGGTTGGCGAATGTGCTCCGGGCGGCATTTAATTGAAGTTTGTCACCGGGACCCATTCGTGTAACTTTCCGTGCCGTATCATCGTCTGCACGCTTGGAGCAGTTGAACGCTGCATTTCCCATGCGAATGCGCGATTCACCTCTTGTTCGCGATCATGCCGTTTTGACACTCTTAAATCACATAGTTCTTATGTTCCGTATCTACGTCAACGTGAAACTATATATGTAGATTTACAGAGTGGTCTACAAGCGCTTTCAAGGCAAATGATCCTAGGAAGGTTGGTGAATGTGTTCCGGAGGGCACGTATATAAGATTTGTCACCGGAGCCCATTTACCCAACCTTCCATGCTGTATGATCTCCACGCTTCTAGCAGTTTATTATTGCCTTTCCTATTCAAATGCGCAATTCACCCTGCTTTCCTGCCCATTTCACCCATTTTTCTCTACTCCTTTGACAAGCATTTAGATTCCATCGTTCTCCAGTTCCATATCCTCGCGTACGAGAAAATTGGCTGCTCATTTTGGCGTTGCTGTCTTCAAACACTTTCACGACAAAAGCAGTGTGAAGGTTGGCGAATGTGCCCCGGGTGGCATTTAATTGAGGTTTGTCACCGGGACCCATTCGTCTAACCTTCCGTGCCATATCATCGTTTGCATGCTTGGAGCTGTTTATTATTGCCTTTTCCATTCGAATAAGCAATTCTCCTCTTTTTCTTTCGTGTTCCTTTGACAAGCACATTGATTCAATGGTTCTTCAGTTCCATATCCTAGTGAACGAGAAACCTGCCTGCTTATTTTTACCTTGCTGGCGGCAAGAACTTTCAAGACAAGCACGTCGGAAGGTTGGCAAATGGGCTGGCGATGGCACTTTAATAAGGTTTGTCACCTGAACGCATTCATGTGACCTTCCATGCTGCATAGTCGTCTCCACGCTTCTTGCAATTTAATATTGCCTTTTCCATTCAAATGAACTCCTATTTTTTCCCTACCCCTTTGACAAGCATTTAGATTCCATCGTTCTTCAGTTCCATATACTTCCGAACGAGAAAACTGTCTGCTCATTTTGACGCTGCTGTTTGAAGAACTTTCAAGGCAAAACCACGTATGAAGGTTCGCGAATGCGCTTCGGGGGGCATTTAATTTCCTTTGTCACCGGGACCCATTCGCGTAACCTTCCGTGCCGTATCACCATCTGCACGCTTGGAGCAGTTTAATATTGCCTATTCCATGCTAATGAAGCAACTAACCTCCTCTTTTTTTTTTCGTGCACCATTCAAAGACCCCTTAATTTCATAATTCGTTAGTTTCATGTCGGACTCAACGAGAAAACTACCCCCTTATTTTGACGTTGCTGTCTTCAAGCTCTTTACAGTCAATAACACGTCTGACGGTTGGCAAATGTACTCCGGATGGTACTTACTTTATGGAGGTTTGTCACCAGGCCCAATTCGCGCAACCTTCTGTGCTGTATCGTCTCCTCCGCGTTTCGAGCAGTTTAATATTGCCTTTTCCATTCAAATGGGCAATTCACCTGTTCTGTTCTTTCCTGTCCAGCACGGGTCAAATTGTAGTATGCACTAACCGCTATCCAACTAAAACTGTGGAAATTATCACCACCTTTGATGTTCCATTCGTGCTTTCCGTCGGAAACGTGGTGTCTGTGGCCAGAAAGCGCTCGATGATGATTCAGTCACGTGTTCCTAGATGGCATCTCGTGTGCGGTGGCGTTGTTGGCTATCGTAATAACTTATTCCCTAAAAACTGGGTAATATTCCGCCAATAATTTGCTGAGTTCTTGACCACCGCGCTATCACGAACGGCGCGTGGATCATGTGTTAAGAGGCCTCCAGAGACAATGTTTGGCTGCACAAGTGAAGTATTCAAGTACGCATCGTGGAATATTCATGCAAAACTTGATGTTTGAAATAAGAGCGTCAGTGTCATAAAAAACCTTGCACAAAAAAGCTTTTAGAATGAAAACTGCAGCTACTACCGCTCGGAGGCGGCCTGCTGGAATTATCGGCCCAGTGGCTTTGCCAAGATATCTTTAAGTGGTGCATACAACTCATTTCTATGCCAAATTTATCGATAGTAAAATTTCACTGCAATTGGCGTTTAAGGGCCGACGCTTAGACTGACTGGCGTGGCGTGAGTACAATGAAAGGAAGAACAACGAATTTTATTAGTTATAATCGGGATCAGTGGCAAAAAGTTTTATCCCAATCGGAAATTCACTACCCAGCAAACTACAAGCACATTCAAGGCAAAAACACGATTCAAGGTTCGCGAATGTGCTCCGAGCGGCATTTAATTAAGGTTTGTCACCGGGACCCATTCGTGTAACCTTCCATACTGTATAGTCGTCTCCATATTTCTAGCAGTTTATTATTGCCTTTTCCACTGAAATAAGCAATTCAACTCTTTTTTTTTTACAACGCCTTTGACAAGCACTTGGATTCCATCGCTCTTCAGTTCCATATCTTCACGAACGAGAAAGCTGCCTGCTTATTTGCACGTTGCTGCCTTTAAGAGCTTTCAAGACAAAAGCACGAATAAAGGTGGGCGGATGTGTTCCGATTGGCACTTTAGTAATGTATGTCACCGGTCCCCATTCGCGTAACCTTCCGTGCTACATCGTCACCCCCACGCTTGGAGGTGACGATGAGTTGAGTTGACGATGAGGTGAGTTTAACATTGCATTTCCCACGCGAATGAGGAATTCACCTCCGCTTTTTAACGCGATAGCGTTAAGCAGCTCGTGTCGATGAAAAGCCGGTGCCGGCGTCGGATCGTTGGCCGTGAGAGATAAATATGGGAAGGCACTTCATAAATAATAACTTGCAAGATGGGCATGTGGGAATAGAACCAGGGTCTCCTGAGTGTGAGAAGGAGACGCTACCACTCAACCACGAGTTCAATAGTGGAAACAGGGACAAAAGAGCCTCTAGTGAATGCGGTGTTGCCTTAGAAAGGTGCCGTAGAAAGGTATACTGCGGTTATATCGGTAATTATGAGCATGTAAATTGCAGAAGTCGCTGTTACACAAGTAGCGAAGTACGTTTCCGCTACATTTCTTCTGCGCTCTGCGCACACGCAGAGCCATCTTGCGGCAAACACAGAAGGCCCCCTCTTCGCATTGTACGGCGCTGCCCCGACACGTGGCGCGCCACTCGCACCATGATCGCATCCGCCTTCGTGGCGCGTCGCGGCCCGGCTGTCCATGCCGATCGCGAAGTTTGGCTCGCGTAGATCGTTTGAGTGAGCGGTGCAAACGGGGTGCGATAACGCTATCGCGTTCCACTCTTGAAGGCGAAGCTTAAGGGTCATCCAATTTTTTTCCTACCCCTTTAACAAGCATTTATATTCCATCGTTTTTCAGTTCCATATCCTCAAGAACTGCAAAACTGCCTGCTTATTTCGTTGCTGTCTTCAAACACTTTCAAGATAAAACCACGTATGAAGGTTGGCGAATGTGCTCCGGGCGGCATTTATTTGAGATTTGTCTCCGGGACCCATTTGTCTAACTTTCCGTGCCGTGTCATCGTCTGCACGCTTGGAGCAGTTGAACGCTGCATTTGCCGTGCGAATTAGCAATTCGCCTCCTGTTTGCGGTCATACCGTTTTGACATACTCTTAAATCCCATAGTTCTTATGTTCCATATCTACGTCAACGTGGAACTATATATGTAGATTTACAGAGCGGTTTACAAGCGCTTTTGTCATCAGACAAGATTTGTCACCAGACCCCATTTATCCAACCTACCATGCTGTGTGATCGTCTCCACGCTTCTAGCAGTTTAATATTGCCTTTTCCATCCAAATGAGCACTTCACCTCCTCTTTTTTGTGCTCCTCTGACAAACACTTAGATTCCATCGTTCTTCAGTTCCATATCCTAGAGAACGAGACATGCCTACTTATTTCGACCTTGCTGTCGGCCAGAACTTTCAAGACGAAAGCACCTCTGAAGGTTGGCGAATGTGCTCCGTGTGGCATTTAGTTTATCTTTGCAACCGGGCCCCATTCGCGTAACCTTCCGGGCTATATCGTCGTCTACACGCTTGGATCCGTTGAATGCTGCTTTCCAATCCAATTAAGCAATTCACCTCCTCTTTTTTCTTTGCACCTTCGACAGCGCCCTTAATTCCATAATTCGTTAGTTCCATGTCGCAGTCAACCAGAAAACTACCCGATTATTTTGACGTTGCTGTGTTCAATCACTTTCAAACAAAAGCACGTATGAAGGTGGGCGAATGTGCTCCGGGCGGCATTTAATTGAGGTTTGTCACCGGGACCCATTCGTGTAACCTTCCGTGCCGTATCATCGTCTGCACGCTTGGAGCAGTTTAATATTGCCTTTTCCATTCAAATGACCAATTCACCACCACTTTTTCTTTCGTGTTCCTTTGACAAGCACTTTGATTCCGTCGTTCTCCAGTTCCATTTCCTCACGAACGAGAAAATTTCTTGCTTATTTCGACTTTGATGTCTTCAAGCACTTCAAGCACAAACAAAAGCACGTATGAAGGTTGGCGAATGTGTTCCGGGCGGCATTTATTTGAGGTTTGTCACCGGGACCCATTCGTGTAACCTTCAGTGCCGTATCACCGTCTGCACGCTTGGAGGTGTTTAATATTGCCTATTCCATTCGAATGAGCCTATTCCGTTCGAATGAGCAATTACCTTTCTCTTTTTGGTGCACATATGACAGACCCCTTAATTTCATAATTCTTTAGTTCCATGTCATAATCAACAAAAAAAAAACAACCAGCCTATTTTGACCTTGCTGTCATCAAGCACTTTATAACCAAAAGTACGTCTGAAGGTTGGCGAATATACTCCGGATGGCGCTTTATTGAGGTTTGTCGCCGAGACACATTCGGGTAACCTTCCATGCTGTATCGTCTTCACGCTTCCAGCAGTTTATTATTGCCTTTTCCATTTGAATGAGCAATTCACTTCCTTTTTTTCCTAGCCCGCATGGTTCAAATTGTAGTATTCACTCACCGCCATCCAACTAAACCTATCGAAATCGTCACCAGCACTGACGTTCCATTCTGGCTTTCCGTCGGAAACGTGGTGTCTCTGGCCACAAAGCGCTCGATGATGATTCAGTCACGTGTTCCAAGATGGCATCTCGCGTGCGGTGGCGTTGTACGCTATCGTAATAACTTATTCCTTAAGAACTGGGTAGTATTCTGCCCACAGTTTGCTGAGCTTACTACCACACTATCACAATCGGCGCGTAAATGAGGTGTTAAAAGGCCTCCAGAGACAATGTTTGGCTGCAAAAGTGAAGAAGTCAAGTACGCATTGGGGAATATTCGTGCAAAACTTGATGTTTGAAATGTGAGCGTCAGTGTCACGAAAAGCTTGCACGAAAAAGCTTTTAAAATGAAAACTGCAGCCACTATCACCAGCCACCACCAGGTCCACCAGTGGCTTTGCCAGTATATTTTTAAGTGGTGTATACAACTCATTTCTATGCCAAATTTATCCATAGTATAATTTCGCTGCAGTCGGCGTTTAAGAGCCGACGCTGGCGGGGCATGAATACAATGAAAGGGAGAACAATGGATTCGATTCCTTATAATCCAGATCAGTGATCAAGTTTTATCCCAATCGGAAATGACGTTCACTGTAGGATGAGTGTAGTTCAGGAAATTTGGTTCTGTATCAGTTATTCATCCGTAATTCATCAGCGATTCCGAACAAAGATTTCGGAAGCCAACTAAGGCCAACCCTGCTACAAAAAAAGTAAAAACGAAGCACGCTTGAACGCCTTTATCGTTTCTGCAGATAGCAGCGATGGTGGGAAATTCTTTATCGCGCCTAACGTGAGAATGACCAGTCGCTGATTATATTTGCGAACGCTCGGTCACACCAGAAAGTCCACTCCAGCTTCAAAGCGCACCGCGAGTAATCAGTGTATTTTGCTCTGAACATGGGGCGTTGATCTTAACTGAAATTTCTTATCCTATTTATCAATTCGGGTCGGGCTTTCTTTCGGGGGTTTAAGCGTTTTTTAGTTTCCTCCTCCTTTTTTTCTTCTGGAAATTGTAACGCTGGAACCACATTTAGTTGTCATGGTTCGATAGCTACTGCAGTGACTGCAGTGTATAGAGGGTGTAGAAAGCATGTCCCGGCTACAAATTAGCCGTCACAAAGTCGAATCGGCAAAAAGTGTTCCCCGGCACGCGTTCTGTTTAGCCTGAATGCAGTCACGAAGGGGAACATAAGAAAATTTGGACAAACCTCTAAAAATTTTTCAGGACGCATACACGATGAAAGATCGCTAAGTTGGAGTTGCAACGAGCCGACAAGGTTTGCTTTTAACAGCACTCTGTTTACAGTGCGCAGGCAAGCTGACCACATTGGCAGGCACTCATTAAGTCACACTGACACGCGTACAAACGATCCATGCAATGCTGCCTTTTCCATGCTAATGGGCAAAGCGCCTTCTGTTCACTGTCGTGCCTTTTTGACATACTCATAAATCGCACAGTTCTTATGTTCGATATCCACTTCAAGGTGAAACTATATACGTAGATTTGCAGAGCGGTCTACAAGCCCTTTCAAGGTAAAAACATTTAGGAAGGTTGGTGAATGCGTTCTGGGTGGCACGTACATGAGATTTGTCACCGGACCCCATTCATCCAACCTTCCGTGCTGAATCGTCTCCGCGCTTGTTGCAGTTGAACGTTGCATTTACTATGCGAATGAGCAATTCCCCTCCTCTTTTTTTTTTCAGGCCTCTTTGACAAGCAGTTACGGTCCATCGTTTTCAGTTCCATCTCCTAGCGAAGGCGAAAAATGCCAGCTTATTCTGCTGCTGCTGTTTGCAAGTATTTTACAGAAAAAAGCACCTCTGAAAGTTGGCGAATGTGCTCCGGATGGCACTTTCTTTATGTTTGTCACCGGGCCCCATTCGCCTAACCTTCCTTGCTGTATCGTCGCATACATGAGAGAAGTTGAATGTTGCCTTTGGCATTCAAATCCGCACTTCTCCTCCTCTTTTCTTTCCTGCCCCGTCGAAAAACCCCTAAATTTCATAGTTCTTTAGTTTCATGTCGTAGTGCATGTCGTTCCATATCATAGTCAATGACAAAAATACCGGCTTATTTTGACATTTCTGTCTTTCAACCCTTCCAAGAAAACAGCACGTATGAAGGTTGGCGAATGTGCTCCGGGCGGAATTTATTTAGGTTTGTCACCGGTCCCCATTCACGTAACCTTCCCTGCTGTATAGTCATCTCCACGCTTCTAGCAGTTTAATATTGCGTTTTCCATTCAAATGAGAAATTCACCGCCTCTTTTTTTCCTACCCCTTTGACAAGCATTTAGATTCCATTTTTCTCCAGTTCCATATCCTCGCGAACCAGAAAACTGCCTAATTATTTTGACGCCTGTCTTCAAGCACTTTCAATACAAAAGCACGTATGAAGGTTAGCGAATGTGCCCCGGGCGGCGTTTATTTAGGTTTGTCACCGGGACCCATTCGTGCAACCTTCCTCGCCGTATCGTCGTCTGCAGGCTTGAAGCAGTTGAACGTTGCATTTCCCATGCGAATGAGCAATTCACCTCCTCTCTTTGTCGTGCCTTTTTAACATACTCTTAAATCCCATAGTTTTATGTTCCATATCTACATTAAGGTAAAACTGTATATGTATATTTATCGAGCAGTCTACAAGCACTTTCAAGGCAGAAGCACTTAGGAAGGTTGGTGAATGCGTTCCGGGTGGCACGTACATGAGATTTGTCACCGGACCCCATTCATCCAACCTTCCGTGCTGAATCGTCTCCGCGCTTGTTGCAGTTGAACGTTGCATTTACTATGCGAATGAGAAATTCCCCTCCTCTTTTTTTTCAGGCCTCTTTGACAAGCAGTTACGGTCCATCGTTTTCAGTTCCATCTCCTAGCGAAGGCGAAAAATGCCAGCTTATTCTGCTGCTGCTGTTTGCAAGTATTTTATAGAAAAAAGCACCTCTGAAAGTTGGCGAATGTGCTCCGGATGGCACTTTATTTATGTTTGTCACCGGGCCCCATTCGCGTAACCTTCCTTGCTGTATCGTCACATGCATGCGATAAGTTGAATGTAGCCTTTGGCATTCAAATCCGCAGTTCTCTTTTCTTTCGTGCCCTTTCCACAAACCCCTAAATTTCATAGTTCTTTAGTTTCATGTCGTAGTCCATGTCATTCCATATATCATAGTCAATGACAAAAATACCGGCTTATTTTGACGTTGCTGTCTTTAAGCACTTTTAAGAAAACAGCACGTATGAAGGTTGGCGAATGTGCTCCGGGCGGCATTTATTTAAGTTTGTCAACGGTCCCCATTCGCGTAACCTTCCCTGCTGTATAGTCATCTCCACGCTTCTGGCGAACCAGAAAACTGCCTACTTATTTTGACGCCTGTCTTCAAGCACTTTCAATACAAAAGCACGTATGAAGGTTAGCATATGTGCCCCGGGCGGCGTTTATTTAGGTTTGTCACCGGGACCCATTCGTGCAACCTTCCTCGCCGTATCGTCGTCTGCAGGCTTGAAGCAGTTGAACGTTGCATTTCCCATGCGAATGAGCAATTCACCTCCTCTCTTTGTCGTGCCTTTTTAACATACTCTTAAATCCCATAGTTTTATGTTCCATATCTACATTAAGGTAAAACTGTATATGTATATTTATCGAGCAGTCTACAAGCACTTTCAAGGCAGAAGCACTTAGGAAGGTTGGTGAATGCGTTCCGGGTGGCACGTACATGAGATATGTCACCGGACCCCATTCATCCAACCTTCCGTGCTGAATCGTCTCCGCGCTTGTTGCAGTTGAACGTTGCATTTACTATGCGAATGAGAAATTCCCCTCCTCTTTTTTTTTCAGGCCTCTTTGACAAGCAGTTACGGTCCATCGTTTTCAGTTCCATCTCCTAGCGAAGGCGAAAAATGCCAGCTTATTCTGCTGCTGTTGTTTGCAAGTATTTTATAGAAAAAAGCACCTCTGAAAGTTGGCGAATGTGCTCCGGATGGCACTTTATTTATGTTTGTCACCGGGCCCCATTCGCGTAACCTTCCTTGCTGTATTGTCACATGCATGCGATAAGTTGAATGTAGCCTTTGGCATTCAAATCCGCAGTTCTCTTTTCTTTCGTGCCCTTTCCACAAACCCCTAAATTTCATAGTTCTTTAGTTTCATGTCGTAGTCCATGTCATTCCATATATCATAGTCAATGACAAAAATACCGGCTTATTTTGACGTTGCTGTCTTTAAGCACTTTTAAGAAAACAGCACGTATGAAGGTTGGCGAATGTGCTCCGGGCGGCATTTATTGAAGTTTGTCAACGGTCCCCATTCGCGTAACCTTCCCTGCTGTATAGTCATCTCCCCGCTTCTGGCGAACCAGAAAACTGCCTACTTATTTTGACGCCTGTCTTCAAGCACTTTCAATACAAAAGCACGTATGAAGGTTAGCGAATGTGCCCCGGGCGGCATTTATTTAGGTTTGTCACCGGGACCCATTCGTGCAACCTTCCTCGCCGTATCGTCGTCTGCACGCTTGAAGAGTTGAACGTTCCATTTCCCATGCGAATGAGCAATTCGCCTCCTCTTTCATTCATGATTTTTTCAACATACTTATAAATCCCATAGTTTTATGTTCCATATCTATGTCAAGGTGAAAATATATATGTAGATTTATCGTGCAGTCTACAAGCACTTTCAAGGCAAAAGCATTTAGGAAGGTCGGTGAATGCGTTCCGGGTGGCACGTACATGAGATTTGTCACCGGACCCCATTCATCCAACCTTCCGTGCTGTATCGTCTACACGCTTGGAGCAGTTGAACGTGGCCATCGCATTGCAAATGAGAAATTTACCTTTTCATTCCTTTCGTGCCGCTATTACAAACACCTAAATTGTATAGTTAAAGTACATATTGCAGGAAAGCAGTAAATTACCGACGCATTCTGACGCTGCTGTTTGCAAACATTTTAAACCGAAATCACGTCTAAGTGTTGGCGAATGTTCTCTATATGGCATATTAAGGTTTGTCACCGGAACCCATTTGTGTAGCCTTGCGTGCTGTATTTCGTCTCCATGCTTGGAGCAGTTTAATATTGCCTTTTCCATTCAAATGAGCAATGCACCTCTTCTTTTTTTTCCTACCCATTCGACAAGCACTTAGATTCCATCATTCTTCTGTTCCATATCCTCAGGAACGGGAAAATTGCCTACTTATTTTGACGTTGTTGTCTTTATGCACTTTTCAAGACAAAAGCACGTCTGAAGGTTGGCGAATGTGCTCCGGGCGGCATTTTTTTTATCTTTGCAACCGGTCCCCATTCGTGTAATCTTGCTATACCGTGTTGCACCGTCTTCTCCACGTTTGGAGCAGCTGAGCATATCCTTTGCTATTCAAGTGACTCTGTATATTCGTTTCACTGCCGTATACATCTCCCAGCATGAAAGCTTAGAGCGCACTTAAGCTGTTAGTGCGAATTTTTTGCGATCGTTTCACGCACCACGAACAGCACTTTCTGAACCTTCATCTGATTGTCGCTGCGATACGGCGATATTTTCGTGAGCTTTCGAATTATAGTGCGTGCCGGTGAATGTTTTTTATGAGACTTTAATGCGGGGCGCATTCACATGGAATTCAAAATACTATTCATGGGTATGCTGCCTATGAGATTGTCTTTTCTGTGCCAAATGGTAAACCTCACTTGTTTGTCTCTGTGTGCCGTTAGCTCTGGCAAGTGCGTGCTTTAAAGCCCGCTTCATCACTTGTACCGTTTTGCCATAAGTGGCATGGGAATTTTGAGATTACATGTGTCTGTCGTGTTCGGATGTGACTGCTTCCGTTAGGTACCTCTGTGCGTGTTCATTGGTTGATTTTGCTTCGTCATTGCATCCCCTTCTTTGCCTGCACGATATCGCGCGAGCCAGTTTTTCGATTTATTGAGCGTCGGACAGATTTTCTTTACTTTTGTCTTCCGTGTTGCAAACGGTAACTAAGTCTCGCTAAACGTCAACTTTGCAGCTCATAATCTTTTCTCAGGCCTAATATTTTCTGTTGCGATGATAGGAAGGTGCGGTAACGTTGTTGGTGATTTGTCGACCAATTTTTGCATGACGTGCGTCGTATACCTCTGTAGTCATGCTCTTCCGGTCGGTCATTAGGAACAAGAATTTCTACGGTGTTTAAGCGGCAGCCAGTTTCTGCATAGTCGCTTTGTGTCTTTTGGAATGAACGGCTGCGATTGCGTTCAGACTGTTTTTCTCGCGCGCTCTATTACCGCCGGTGTTCCTTCGTCGTGATTTTGTCATAAACTGTTTTTGAAATTGGCGACACAACTTTGGAGAACGCCATCGGCCAGTCGTACAAAACGCAAAGGAAGTACAAATTGACTCAAAACTAATTTTTATTTCCGGGTCGCAAATTCGCTTGGAGACGATAGTAGTAAAGCCAGGGATCACTTTCTTTTGTTAGCAAAGCATAATCCTTCTCAGCTCGATCACCACAGTGGCTGTGATATTATGACTGAACGGCTCACAACAAAGCCGAGACCTGCCAATGGCGACGCAGAGTATGCCATAGGATAATTTTTATCGCGACAGTTCGTTTCGCCATTTCATTCCGCCAGTTTGCGCAGTCTCCTAATTCCGGTATAGTCGTGGTGGCGCACAGCAGAGGCGCTTTTCGTTATGTATTTCGATGGCTGTTTCATAACTTCGTTGGTTTTTCTTTTTTTCTCGCAGATTTCTGAATGCCGTACTCGTGGACTCGGACAACGGAAATGTGGCTGGAACAACTGCCACAACGACAAGTTGGACCGTTTTAATTACCGTCATTTCTCGAAATAAAAGCTGTGAGAGACACCACTTTTCCGTGCAGCACAAGTATTTCTCGCCCTGCCTATAGGAATGGCAGCAAGCACGTCAAGACTGCAGCTACAGCAGCGGAAAACTGTCGCAGTATCTAAATCCTATTGTAGCTATTGTAGTTCAACAATGTTATTTCCCCTATATTAGGTCCATGACCGAAAAGGGCTCTAGCATGTAAAAGTAGTAGCGGAATGTTTTAGAAAGGCAGAGAGGTCGTCCTGGGTTTGTGCCCTTTGACCTGCTGCTCTTCACCTGAGGCTGTGGTACAATGGCTTAAATAATCGAGTAACCGTACGCTACATTCGCCATGTCGCCAATGGCTGCCACTGAAGCCAGCGTGACCTTCGTTACTTCGCGTCACTTCCCGCAATAAAACTGCATACGTTTTTATATTGCTAGAAAGGATGGTGCTATATGCTCTGTATACCAATAAGCCGTAGTAAACCAGTAAACCTACCACCCGTGTTGTTTATGTGTTCTCTCCCGCTGTCCCTGTCTTTATTTGTGGTCAATATGATACGCAATAAGCCGCACTCTGTTCAAACCATATATCTCCTACAGTGGCACCGGACACACTGCAAATACCTTGTAGCTACTGCCTTCAGTTCCGCAAAATATTTTAGTATACCGAATCGTCACCCAAAGCAATGCTTGGTATTCTCCAAGTCTTCGGCAATTCTAAAGATGTTTTATTTTAAGGCCTAAGCCTTTAGTGGCTCATGAGTGTCCGGGCGCAGTATGTGGTGGACGCGGGAAAGTGGTGATTCAGTTCAAACAGACAACAGCAGCAGGACAGTTCAGCAGAACAGTTCAGACAACAGCAACAGAGGCAGTCACAGATCGCAGTTTAGCTCAGTAAAGCCTTCAATGGCTCATGCTCGCAGCCACGGCGGCGTCCGTTCACAGAACACGTCACACTCCGCTAGGGGGCGCTCATAAAATCTCAGAGTACCGCACTCGTTTTCCCCGCGCCGCCGACGCGTTCATTGGCCCAACCGTACCACGTGACTTTGGGGTGCCATGTACCTTCCAAGCGCCGGGCGGGCCGGCTGAGTTTGAGCGCGGGCAGCGCAGGTTCCCAACGTTTTTTTGTGTTCTGATTGTCGTGCTCGCATTTGACTGCAAGGAAATCATGCCTGGCTGCTGCGCCTTCGGATGCAGCAACCGAGCTGAGTCTGGAAAGACTTTTTTCTAGATTACGACCGGAAAAAATGACCGAGAGCGTCGGTCTGCGTGGTTACACAGAATCGGCCGGGAGAACTTCAAGCCTACAAAAACGCCCGCGTGTGCAAGGTATAAGTACACCTTGCTTGTGCTTTTCGGCACTGTTTTAGGAGTTCATTGCCGGGATCGTTCGCGTCTTGCACGTTTGACGCGGGTACGCGTTTGTTGCTCAACACACGCGGTTATTCCGTGCTCGTGGCACGCGAAGGCGCACTTGTCGCGCGAGAATTCCGCGTTCTCACGTGCACCAGGTACTTGCACGTCTTCTCCGCGCACGTGAGCGCGCTCTCGCCTCGAGTCACTCGACCCATATGGTACTTGTTTTTCGCAGATCGTGACGATCGCAGTCAATAAAAACATGGTCAATACGAGGCCCATGATACTTCCTTTTTTCCACTTATCCTTTGCTCATTTATGCATACGCATTTCGAGTTGAAACCAATGGTCAGATGATAATCACAACACATGCTTCAAATTTTGAGCTTGTAAGCCGAGCACATGCAATGAACTGAAGTCAGCATACATATTATGTTTTATGTTGAAATGCACGGTGAATACCCAAATAATGTTGTGCTTGATGCATAACAAGAAATGCAAAACAACAGAACACTCACAGCTTTAGTTTCACTCTGTCACTATGCATGTTACATAAACCGCTCTAAAAGCACAAGAATTTTATACATCGCCTATGTAAATTAGAAAAAAAATGCTGCGTCACCAGCGGACATTCCTGCTTTTTTTTTTTTTACACAGGCAGCAAATCTTGGCAGTCTAAGGAAACAGTCATAAATAAGTTGAGAAGAGTAGCCGCTCATGAACGCACTAGACAGCCGCGTTCGTATATCGCCATGTAGCAAACTCTCGCTCATTATCAGTGTACAGAAGTACATATACGTTGCTGTAATTACGCAAATGGCTCATATTGGCCTTCCACAAGATTTAGTGCATAAAATGGTCATCGAAGTTAGTTTTTACACCTGCTGTGCACAGATCGTCTTACGATCACGGCCAAACACCGGTGCGCACACGGCAGTCGCACTGTGTCGTGCGTATACGGCGGGCGAAGTCACCCGGCAGAATCGAGAACGCGCGGTATCCGTTTACAAGCTAAATTAAATGTATCCGACTTAGCTTGCGAAATTATACAATGAACGTACGTGCCTGTGACACTGTCAGGTGTTAGTTTCGTCCTGCTTGGAAACACTCACTAGATCTAGCGAATCCGACGGCGGTCCACGATGTTCATGCCGAAAAGCGCAAGCTTGCCTCATTCCGGCTCGAAGTGACGAAATGTTTACTTCGTAGCTCGCTCCACGGAAGCAAAAAAAAAAAACGCCAGCACAAGCTCCCGATAGCAGCGCTAAGCTGTTGCCCACAATCGTATCACAGTTCCAGCAGTAAACACGATCGGCGTGCAAAATAAACACCGGCTGCATTACTTCGCACAAAATAACATCTTATTTTCGTTCTTAGCAACCATTATCTCCGGGCACAAAGTATTTGTACTTCAGTAAGCACTCAACCCGATGTGTCCCGGAATATGAAGCTCTTCCAACACGGCGGCCTTCACGCGACGCGGTCGCCTTGGAAGGTATATGGCGGTGGCCACTCAGTGTTGCCAGTCAAATCCCGACCTTTGCGGTACTCTGAAATTTTTTCCAGTGGCTGTACGTCGGAGTAGTGTTCCTGTATATGCTCCCGCATATATGCTCCCTGCGGGAGCATATGGGGCACCAGCGCTGGATAGGCGGCGCGTCGAAAAGAGTAAGTTGCACGCCGCCCTGGCGACGAAACGCGGCATATTCCAGCCCACGGAGGAAGGAAACTAAGGAGAGGCCCTGACGTCACTCTTTGTGAAGCAAAAGTGAAGCCGGAAGTTGGCGTTGCTCATGGCGATGCTCCGCCTTTTGTGCCACCCTCCTCTCTTGTTTACATTGTTTGATCCGCACCGATGGCCCCGGCTGTTGGAATCCCACCGCTGCCACCAGATGTTGGAACCGCACCGATGGCACCGGCTGTTGGAATCTCAGTGCTGACGCCCGTTATTGCAACTGGGTCGCAAGCCCCAAGGGTAGCGTTGGCCTGGCGGCCTGGGGCACACTGGAAGTATCCGAAGGTCCCAGCAAAGCATGAGGCGACTGCTAACAGAACAACTTGTTTATTCTAGCATCGCAAAGAGCGGGCGGTCAGGTCGACCGAAGTAGAGAGAGACGGGAGAGCACGTTACTCAACAGCAGAAATCGGAGCCTCTCTCCTGGCGTCCGGGGGCAGCTGCTCTTATACTCTCAGAGTTGAGAGCAAGAGGGAAGGTCACGGGACTACGTCACGTGACAGCGGCGACAGACGGACTGATAGACACGTTGGGACAAGGAGGTGACGCATCAGCCGGGCCGGCGCCGGACAGACCTCCTCGCTTCACACTGGGGGAGCTCCTCTCCCCGGCTGCCGCGCTTTGACAAGCGTGGGCACACACACACACGCGCACACACAAAGACACGTGGCACTGAACATGCCGGGACGGGCTCGGCGGGGCGCGCTCGCGGCCGCTCCGAACGGGCCAAAATGTCCGCCGCTTGGAACGAAGCTCCGGCGTACGTTGCATCCGCGCTGGCTTTACCGCGCGTCGTACGCGAAACGTAACAACATCTTTCGCGAAACCACGCCGCGCTGCGCGTGGTTTCGCGCGCGGAGCGCTCGCGCTCGCGCAACATCCGGCAGAGCACGGTGCAGGTAACACAGCGCAACAAGACACGGTGACTAACGCAAATCCGCCCACACAGCGCCTTTGCCACGGCACGAAACCTACCAGAGCAACACGTGTGAGCGCTCAAACAACGCCGCCATTGTGGCCCAAAAGGCGTGGCCATACAGCAAAAAAAATAAAAAAGCAGCAAAAAAATGAGAACCTACCACGTGATTTCCGCCACATTTTTCTCCTAGCGCGCGAGGGGGTAGGGCCTCTCCTTAGTTTCCTTCCTCCGTGTTCCAGCCGCTCGACCAGACGACACAGTGCGCGGCCGTATTATAGCTCGTATGTTTCCGTTTTTGCGCCGCTTCAAGTGGACAGTTTTCGTAAAGAAGCTAGCGCCATCAATTGAAGAAATGACGAAGGAAGCTTTCTAAGCTTTATATATTTTTCACAGTGTGTCGCGGCGAGCACGTGAGCTTTTCTAACGATTGCGCCTTGTATCGTTGCCATACTTGCGCGCCAGCCTGCCTCGCAAATCTAGCAGCTATGGCTCCGATCGTGCTGCGCTATGGTTCCGTAAGTATTAGTTGGCATGAAGACATTCCACATTTCTCTGGTTAGACACAAAAAATTCTGATGTTACTTCGCCACAGCAGTCAATAGAGAAGAAAGCTTTATCGCATCAGCTGACTCGCGCAAGCAAAGGTTTGAGTTCTCCGCTGCTGGATCCGCAACAACGCTGGCAACATTTAGCACTAATTACATAAATTTACCGGATTCGTCTCAGCGCCGAGTCCTCATCCGCACGCGCATTTTTAAAAACACATAGGCGGCTTAGTCCGCGTGCGCCGGCAGTATGCGCACACAACTCGTATTACAAGGCAGCTTCTCTTCCAGATAATTCTTGGCGATGAATGGATAATATTTACCTTTCGTATAGTTCGCTTGGTGCCGTGGCGTTGGAAGGGGCTTGGCGGTGGTATTGCGAAGGAAAAATGGTTGGTACATATGCCGGATGGTGCATGCTATTGCTCATTTTGTTTCCGACGAAATACCGACTGCAGATTCTGCTGTTTGGTACTGTCTGCCACGGCTGACTATCTTGAATATCGAATAACCCAAGCACACACGCAAAATTCGATTTAGAAACCAGCCCCACACCGCTTGACAGGGCGACAAGACGGGAACTTACTCCGCTCGCCTGACTGCTTTGATCCAACGCCGCCTCCGTTCTTGTTCGTAGGGTTTAGATGGAAAGACGCAGAAGGATACATCCTCCCTCATCCCGACGTAGTTGTGGCACTTGTATACGCAACAGTATCGTCGGCGTCCTTTTGTTTTCCTTCGACTTTCAGGGCACGCAACGCCACTACCAGTAGCAATTTCCGTCCGCGGGAGCGGCTGCATTGTGCACGTTCTGAGCGCAAGGGCGGCGCTGCAGGCGTCGTGAAAACTCCAGCGCTGGTTCCCCATATAGGAACACTACTACAGTATAGGCACTGTAATACTACGTCAGAGTGGCGCGCGTACTGCGCATGGGCCCAGTAGATTGCGTCACCCTCGCGCTCCAAAACGGCGCCGCCAGGCGCTCGTCGCTGGAGTCAGTCGGATTGTGGCGTAGCTTATTCCATGGCGAAGCGCGTTCCCGTTTCTCCAGCAACCAAGCGCGCTCGCTCTGTCGAACGAAAGCGCAAGTCGCGGCAGGCTCAGCGACAACATTCGACTGGAAAGGAACAGCACCTTCCAGAGTCTCCCAGCACAAGAAGGTGAGAGCCAATGAACGGATGCGACTGAAGTGCCTCAGTCGGTCTCCTGGAACTAAGGCTAAAGAGGCAGAACGCAAGCGACAACAACGCCTTCGGAACAAACTCCAGCAACAACAACAACAAGGCAGTCATAGAAAGGCTTTCGCCTATCGCAGTTTAGCTCGGCAAAGTGCTCATAGATGTTTTGGGGAACAGCGGCCTTCGCAGAAATATCTGGCATCATAACCGTGTCACGACTGCGATACGTCTGTCCTTTGCTACCCTAATACAAGTTTTCTTGAGCAACCAGTCTGTATCCACATTGAATTGACGGGGACGCAAGGCTGTACAAGTGATGAGACAGAGGGACAACAAACTTTCCGTTCATACTCCGTTTATTCCGTCAAGACTACCACCGTATACATGACTGTCCATCGACAAGCAGTGCCTCCTCGTGGATACACTACTCGTCAAAGAAGTAAGACACTTCCGACATTATATTTCTTGCGTTAAATGAAAGTACCCCTGATACAGTAGCAAGAATACTGGCAAGATTCAGATTCTGTCAATTCAATATAATGGGTTTTAATAGGCTTTGTATCCCGAGAAGTGCCTGTGCCATGACGCAGGTGGTGGTCGCGTGGAAGAGGAACATCGTGACGGACTGGCACTCGGTTCGCTGTGCTGCACGGCTCGATGCATACACCAGACAGCGCATGACATCAGCACACAGCTCCTGAGTAATGAGACCAGAAACTAGCTCGTTGAATTTTGCTGAATTACAAAAGTGCGCTAACAAGCCTTTGCCAGACAACCTCCGTTTTGATAGAATGTTGAGGTCCATGATCTTCATTTCACGCAAAACAAAAAATGAAAAGTCGGAAATGTGACGTCAGTATTTCTCTAACTACAGCGCGCCTGGACTTGGGGTGGTAAAGGGTCAAAATAAAGCGCCAAATACAGATCAGCTCTGGACATGAAAGAACGGACAAAACAAGCGCTCTGACATGTCCGACTTAAGTTGTACGCTGGTGGGCATAAAACAAATGTTTACGGAGAATCGCGCTTGTACTAGCTCGGGAGTGAGCAATGAGCAAATCAAATGCGTATGAGCGATATGTTTATGCGTTGTAAACAAGGTGTCATGCAAACTGGCAGGCATAAAAAAGGGGGCTTAAATTAAAAGTAGGAACTGACATCTCGCCATTTCTTTAATCGTTGCGTGATGTCATAGACCTGGTGATTGTGTGGTAGAAAATCCTGTCCTGTACTTTCATTTTTAGAAAGCGAACAAATTCATTCCATTCACTTGCAGTTTACTTGATCAGAAAACTCCACCTCGCTGTCCGTTTTATGTGTATGTGTCGCCAAACGATCCTCTCTTTTACAAGTTCTAACAAACTAAGAGAAAGTAATATTCTAGCTAAACTGACTGGGCAATACTGCAGGCCGTAGGACTAGAACGCGATGTTTGAATTCACTATAAAAGGCATAATTCACAGAAATATATGAGCACTTGCAGGACAATTAGCGGTTGGGCTCGGTGCAAAAGAAGTCTGCCTCAATCTGCCCAAACACATGTAGTACTGGCACTGCGTTTGTGCAAGCCACTGTATGGCCTTGTTGCTGCAAATATCGGAAAGGCGAAGTCGTTCAATGACCTTCGGGATTTTCAATACTCCTTTTCCAGATATTTGCCAATTTAATTGTTTCCGCTCCAGGAGTGCAATATATAGATCCTTGTTATCTCGTCCGCTTTTCTCGGAGTCGCTCATCGAATTAATAAATTTCTTTAAATTAAATCTTAATTCATCGAATTAAGAGCCCTCGGCGGGCGTGAGAGGTCTACGAATATCGCAATATCGGTCGGATATTGGCTTGTATTAGTCTTCAGTTTAACAGCGGGTGCACCGTGCTTCGGATTGAAAATGATGACGACACATTGTTGACACCGCAACTGGACTGCGGTTTCTATGGAACAAATGTGCACACGAACAAACTAACAGAAACCTCAACATTACATTGGCGTTTGAATGTACAACTTTTCTGCGCTAACTATACGTACAAGAGAGCACCTCAGTATTTTAACTACTGCAACAACTTAGAATGGACATATTAAAGCGTGAACAAAAGCGGATTGTACCGCTATTACAGCCTACTGCAAAAGCGCAAAGGACAGAGAAAGCCAGGTATTGGGTTGAGAGCCTTACCACAGGCATACACGAACGTTGGAACTTTTCTCTATTGCTTTATAATGATGCCGTTACTTGTTACTGCACTGCCACGGCGTCAAGTCATGCTAAGCAACGCGGGGGTCAGCGACTACATTTGTAGAATCGCCATACCTCAGCTAAAGCCCCTCCATGTACGCGCCACCACCGCCTATCGGCGGTAGCGTGTATGGCGGCGCTTTAACCTCAGTCTTACGTGCAGATGGTCAACGCGCAGTCATGTATGCGGCACTCGTGTTTGGGACGGCACAACATGTTCGTGTACGTTTTTAGCGTCTGCGCAATGGTGTGGGAAGGCAAGTGGTCTGTTGTGCACTTGACATAACTGTACTACACAAACTTCTGATGACGACGCGTACAGTCCAAGACATTTTCGGCAACGCTGTCAGGGTATAAGCGCTATAAGATTATAAGTAAGCGCTCCTCAAGGCGAAGTCACCTCCGCCCTGAACTCGAACGTCACTGCTTTTCAATTTTTTTTTTTTTCCTGAAAGGCTTCATGCTATCTCACCGGCCTATTTCACACTTATATCTACAGTAGCAGAGTGAAAAGTGTAAACGGGTTTTAGTTCGACAGCCACGAACTGCCCATTATGATCTGCCATCTCGACTCCTATCACACTCGACTTCGTCCTCGTTTCTTTGTTGTCCATACTTTTTCGCGTTTCTTCTACAGGATACGGCGAGAATACACGCGTTTGTTCGATGTATGGATTTTTTTTGCCTGTACGTTACAGCTATAATTTCCCTCTTTCTCTAGACAGGTTACAATTTTGTAAACGGCAAACGTACTCTGCTATAAGCTCCTCTCACACCACATCCTTCGTGGGGGAGCGACTCAAGGGAAAGGCTAAGTGGATAGGCGGCGGTATAGTTGAGCATATTCTCCTATCCTGAACAGGAGAAGGCGCGGCTGTGGCTTGCAATAATGAGCATGAAACCAAAGCTACAAAATTCCTGACGCGTTGGCTGCAATGGTCTAGCATTGATGTAGTCTTTGTTATACGGGAGCAGTGAAAACAGCCCGCGAAGCGTTCTCGCGAGGGCTCGTGGCAACCTCGATGCGTTTTCACTGCCGCCGACTAAGCAAGGCGAGAGTGCATCTGGGGCAGTGCTCCAGCTCGCACCCACTGAAGATCTCCGCATATCACACACATGGGGAATGCGCCCGCGGACTGCACAGAAACGAACGGAGCTGCAGGCTTGAGCTTCAAGATGTATCCCCGTCAGTCGAAGAAGCTGTCTTCGTCGTCTCGCTTTTGGCTCTGCAATATTTTGGGCTCCGCGTACATGTCGAGGCCCAGGACTGAAACGAACGAAAAGAGCGCTAAGGTTCACTGGTGGCTATCCCGGAACGCTTCTGCAAGTGTACACGAAGGCGGTCTACCAAGTCTGTATAGAATAGTCACATCTCTGGGGTGAAAAGCTGCTACCCAGGAGTACAAATGTAAGGAAAGGACAAAGTTACTCACCTTTCCGTGAAATAAGCGAAGGCACGTCATGTTTAACCTTGGCGCTGATTAGATTCCTATGAAGAAAGAAAGTAATCAATCAATCTGTTTTAGGGCGTCCTCTACCAAAATGTTCCATACATACAAGGGGCTAGGGCGAAGCAGCGAAATATATCTCACAATTTTGCAGTTGTTGCTTGATGCGGCCTCGCGATGGTAAAAACACAACCTGGGGCCTTACTGATCGCAGCTTCTCGTTCTTTCAGTGGCAACCTTTGCTGCAGTAGTGAAATTTTGTGGCACCGTAGTAGAAACTGTGCGTCAACCTATCCAGAGAGCAATGTATTACAACGCCATGCACCAGGACATATAGTCTGCTTTGCTTCAGGGTCTGGTAGTTCCGACTCCAATGCTAGGTTTTTATGGAGCAGAATATAGGTCGGGGTTCCTTTTTAACTACGGCAAGGTTAAATTATTTTTCGCGCGTTTGCATCTTGCATTAGGAGGCCTGGATTTTCCAGTTACCTATAAAAGATTCCTTTAACCAACCACGTGATGCGAATTTTAGCATGCCTTCATTTCTTTTATATTATTTGCGTTTCCCTGCTCAGCACTTGCACAGTATAGCCACGTGCAGATATTCTGGCATCTTACTTGGCGGCTCCTGCTCAGGCAAGTGCAGACGTGCATATATCTAACGTCATCTCTGAACATCAGCTTCGAAAGATTAACGTGAAGACAGCCGGTATGAGAAAGAACTCACTGTATGTTGACAGAGGTCACGTCATACTCCGGAGGGGAGCTATCATTGCTGCCAGCTTTGGGATCCTCGAGCTCTTCGGGACTCTTTTTATACCTTGGGTGGGTGCAGTGAGAAAGTGCGCTGTGTCACGATGGTGCAGTGCGATAACTTTACGTGTAACTTAAACAATTAATGCTTTATTTTGTGCACCGATGTCGCCTACTTGCACGACAATTTAGGTTATGCCTTCAAATGTAGAAATAAACAAAAAATATTTATTTGCAATAGAAGCTTGAATATGACGTGCAAGTGCATTCAAAGCAATGGCATACCTATCGGTTTCATCTATAAATATATGGGTGGTCTTTTTTTGCTTTTTGTCCATTTCTAAGTAATGCTACTGAATAGATTCTAAAGAAAACTACGATCAGTATAGACCAATTAAGCATTATCCCTAAACTATATTTCCTTTTCTTTGGTGACGGAAATTTCGTTGTTATATAGAGACAAAATGAAGGCTCAACTTAACCTTTAGAATTTCGTGCCTAAACGCTGCGCGAATGACGTCAGTGCGACGTCACCTATTCTGAATATTTCTCTTTGAATATTTTATTGTTGCATAAGAAACAATGCTAACAGCAAGAAGAAACTACGGAATGGTCATGATGTCTCGAGGATCTCGTGCGGGAATATTAAAGATACGTCGCCAACGAAATTTTGCTTCTGCGTTCTTCCTGGACGAGAAAGCGTTCGCCCACAGAGAGGCTTACTTATTTCTGATGGCAGAAGAGAAATGTTTTGATATAACTTTAGCATTAATTTCTTGCGTAATTACATCCGTTTTTGTATCTTTCACACGCAAGAAAAACTGTCCCTGTATATGTGCATCGATATACACAGCAGTCGTAAGTCTTAGCGTATCTTCATGAATTATTTGTATATGCTCGGAGAACGTTCTGAAGTTTGTTTTGAGCAACCAAAATATGAGTGCGTACAGGTTAGCTTCTACAATTAAGCATGATATAGACGCGACTAATGCGAAATATACACTTTACAATAAGATATAAATGAAACCCTATACGACCGCGTGTCTTACTTTGGTTGGCTGGTCATAACTGCGGCTGCCATTTCGTTCTCAATGTCAGTGCTGCTCTCCGAGGGCTGGTCCATCACGGAAGGCTTTTCCGGAGCAGTGGGCTTCACATTGCCAAGGAGAAATTGGTAGGCAGTGGTATCTGAGCGGCAGAAAGAACGGAGCAAAAGCGTTGCGTTCTGGGGGCTAATTATGATCGAGTTGTTGTGCAGCTATACAGCTGAAAAAAGAGAATATAAATTTGCAGATACAATGCGCACATTTCGTTCACTTTCATCTTACGCAACGCGTGACGTCACGCAATAGTTATGTCTGCCACCTTGTCGAGGAAATAACGGTGACGGTGGGTGTACGCACAGAAAAGTACGACACGCGCATAGCTACATTTGAGAATTCTGTAGTTCCTGCGTCGTAGGAACTACACATACTCGTTCTTGAAGATTAGGGACAGCTCCAGACAGGAACATTCCCCAACTTAAACCTGCTCAGTAAGAATGTACCCAACCAGATACGTTGCTAACTTCCCGGGATACGGTCAAAATGCCACCTCGTAGCACACCTCATGCCAACTTATAGCAGCAGTCCCCATAAATCATAAATCCAAGTGCGGAGCAAACGGAGGCACTACTGGCCAGCGACCGCTGCGAAGACCAAATTTGTCTCGCACAGTGGGGGCGCAGGGCTGTTGGAGCCCTGGACAAAGTGCCCCGCCCCTGCTGAACCCAGTCAACAGCGTCCGAAAAGACCCTGACGGACAACAACAAAAGACCCTGTAAATAGAGACCAATAAACGTTTTTATGATCATTATGATGATGAGGAGGATTACGACGCAGGAGGATTAGCCAAGGACGGGCACACACCCAGCCCCACATGGCTAAATCAAAGAAAATGCAGTACATCAATTAATTCGTAAACTATAGCCATGTCTGCTCTCTGTAGACGACAAAGACGATGACAGAAGTTTTAGCAGACTCATTATTGTAGTGTGGAAGATCCGAAGACGAAGACAGCCCTGTGCTTGATCTGTATATATACTAAACAGTCTGGTGTTGTAATACGTCTCCTCGTCTGCTGTTTTCGCTGCACCTTGACAATATAATTAACCATTCCATTACCAGGCTGGTGTACCTTAGAACGTATGCCGGAATTATATGTTCGGGTTTTACGTATGAATTTACGTCTCGTTACGATCAACACAGGTGCGCATATTTGCACGTCATAAGTCCATTCGCTGGTACTTTCATTCGGGACAATATGACATTTGTGTGTATACATACAGGGTGTCCCAACTATCACGCACCAAGTCTTTAATATATCCACATGGCACGTAGCTCGACAGGACCAAGGTATTGTTGTTTGCGATCGCTTGGGGATACTCAGATTATTTTTTACATTCCGCCCAATTGCATAATTAGTCTTAATTTGTGAAATCAACTCCTTAAATATTATAATTAGATGAAAGGCGTCAAAGAGGAAATTGTAGAGCAACATGAAAAACTCCCGATACAGTTTTCTGTTGGCTAATACGTGCTACATAAATGTCTTTTCCCGAGCGTGAAAGAAGCACGCGCGAATACATGCAAAGTGCCTCGAGCGGCCGGTCGCGCTATATATATATAGGCACAAGTTGTGAATGCAAGTACGAAAACAAGTCTGCCAGCATCACCCGTATACTTGTTGGAATCCAAAAGACGAGAAGCTTTCTTCGAGCTATAGCCGGGTACAGCTTTAGAATAAAGGAGAGGCCCCGCCCAGATGACCAAAGTGGGACAGACGATTGCCTCCGCCACTAAAATAGTCCCGCTCAAAGAATCGTGCTTCTAAAACGCGTAATTCTCGGTATAAATAAAGACTATTGTGTTTTGGTTACAACAGTGCTGCGCGTCGTCTACTTTTTAGCTTCATTGCAAGGGACAAAAGAAGAAAGAGCAGCTCTGCATAAATTTTGCGCTGGTGTACATGTCCACGGCACATTTACTACTTGTTTTCGGAGCTTAAAATGAATCATTTGCGATTCAATGAGTACAAAAAAACTAACAATGCATTTATTGAAACCATTACAAACCTGGGGCGAGAAGACGTTCAAGGCAGGAAAGATTCGAAAATGCTTCATCAATTGTTTTAAGTAAATACTCTTGGTTTTAGATAGCGTACGATTCATATATACATTTTTTGTGTGTTTTCACAAACCTATTTAACAGAATGTCATAGGTTTGTTTGTTTTGTTGTTTTCATTCCTTTTCACGCTTTTGTTTTTTTTGCAAGCCTGCAGCCTTGCCAGTTCACGTAGCGGCGGCGATCCTCGCTGCAAACTTTCATCGCCGGATCACGGTTCAGAATAAACGCGCGCGCCATGGTGTTGGGCTGCTGAGCACGAGGTCGCGGGATCGAATCCCGGCCACGGCGGCCGCATTTCGATGGAGGCGAAATGCGGAAGCCCCCGTGTACTTAGATTTAGGTGCACGTTAAAGAACCCCAGGTGGTCAAAATTTCCGGAGTCCTCCACTACGGCGCGCCTCATAATCAGAAAGTGGTTTTGGCACGTAAAACCCAATAATTCAAAAAAATCATAAACGCACGCGGCACAAATGGTGCATAGTAAGCTCGCGAAATAATATTTCCGGCATAATAGACTATCACAAACAGTTTGAGAATTCACTCTGACGAGGGGCAGACGCACACGACTGACGCGGCACGGTTGCCGGGCGGCCACCTTCTTGATTGCGTACAGCGTTGCATGCGCGTTCATTTCACGAGCTTTAATTCCTCCCGTCCCATCTGGCCACAGCAACATCCAGGAGGGACCGGTCCCGATAACACGGCGCAGCAAAACACGGACCTGCCCTCACGACGCATTTTGCCACGGTACGAAACGTACGGAGCAAAACGTATGAGCGCGCACAACCATAACAAAGCCGCCATTGTGGCCCGAGAACATGGCTTATAAAGCAAATTAAAGGGGAAAAAAGGAAAGAAAGGAGAAAGTAACACGTCACTTCCTCCATGGATGAAGCGAAGCGCGCCAATTTACATGTCGCGCCGCGTATTGGCAGAACAGCGTTAGAACACCGTTATTGTTAAACACCGTCCGAGCAGTTTGAGCAGAATGCTTAACTTTGTTATCGTTTTCTGCGCTTTACTCTTCGAGTGAAACTGACTTTCTTTTTTTCCATCTTGCTTCCTTTTCCTTCTTTACTGTGGCCTGAAATACTCCGTATTTTGGGATAGCGGCTCTAAAAAAGCCTAGCTTTCCATTTTTATTCGTATAAAATTAAAATATCATATAATGCCAACCAGCACGTTAGTTTAAAGAAATGCGCTGTGTGCCAATTTCCCCGTTTCACGTGGCTGCCCTCACATACAGGTCGAACTCGAAGCGTGATCAGTTGTTCAGACGATCATTTAATTTACCATGCGTCCCAGTGAATGAGCTCGCTGGTAACAATTTGGCGTCGCATAGCGAATTGTGACGATGTTGGCCTGAGCTTCACAGGGAAGTTGTCCTGAAACGTTATCGTGACAGACGTGCACGACATGCATGAGGCCTTCGTCATCGGCAAAATAGGGAGCATCGTGCTTTAGGACTGCAACGCGAGCGCTGTTTGCGAAGGAAGCTCAGATTTTCGAAAGAGTTTGAAGGAGGTGACACGTAAGCATAGCTCACGCATGCTATTTGCCCCCATCCCAATTTAAAGTGAATGCCATGAGCAATTATTATTATGACCGTTGACTACCTTAACAGCTAATAATACCAACATTTCTTAGGGTTTCTTGTGTTGCCGATTAATTCTTTTCACTCTTATGCCTTCTTTGCTGTCGTCGTGGCAATGATACTGACTGTTCTTTTTTTAACAAATTTTTTTTATTTATCACATGGAGCACGTAGCGCACTTCGACCTTTTCCGATGAATTACCTCCTGAACAGGCCCAGACAATACATGTAAGACAAATCGCAATGTCCAAGTAGCAAATTAATAATATGAATTATCAAACGTATTAAACAGATTATCGCACATCTTGCAAGTGCAAAATTGAAGTTGTGCAGCGAGCCATGTCTTCCTGCATTCGCTTCGCGGTTCCGGCTGGATTAAGCTCTTAACGAATTTTTCATAATAAAATTTAGAATGACACACTGATTTTTTGGTCTTTTCTAGACGTGCGGTACAAAAAGCAAGAGCTGCACAGCTACGAATATAATGATCTTACCTTGCGGTAGAATGTCCTTGTCGAAAAAGCTGTCCTCGCTGTTATCGTTGGATTGGCCTTTTCCTTTCCCTGCGTTTGGAGCGAACAATACTACTTAGAAGTCCCAACTACGCGTTAGAACAATATTAAGGAAAAAAAATGATCAGTTTGAATATATATTTGTGGATTTATACACCTTGCTCGGGTGATTTATTGGCTTCCCCATAATATACTTATTTCTAAATCAATCTACGTATTAGTTTCATATTGACGTACTTAATTTCATTTTCGCAAGCACTTCCCTGTTTTCTAGTTCCCAAGCGATAACAATTTCACGTATAGGCTGGTGTTGTAATACGTCTCCTCGTCTGCTGTTTTCGGTGCACCTTGACAATATAATTAACCATTCCATTACCAGGCTGGTGCACATTAGAACGTATGCCGGCATTATATGTTCGGGTTTTACGTATGAATTTACGTCTTGTTACGAGCAACATAGCTGCGCATATTTGCGCGTCATAAGTCAAAACATAGAGAAAGAGAGAGGTGAAAGAAAAGTATGCATAAGGAATTAAGTTAACTAAACTTTGTCAGCCGGGTGCCATACATTATGGAGGTAAACAGGGGTGAGCGAGAGAGAGCGAGATGATGTGAAATAGTTTAAAGAACTCACTTAAGCACTCACAGGAGACAGCATGCACCTGTTACGCCTACTAATTATTTTAGAACCTTAGCAAAACTTTGTGTTGCGCGCGACGAAGGTATCCGCTTGTAACTAGCACCCAGTTACATGGACGTATACGTTGCCCAGGAGGCTTTTAGTAAAGTGTTCAGCGTATCCAAGGAGATACATGGCTGACGTAAAAGGTTCTGGTACCATGTCAATTAAAGAATTGTCTATCGCTTCTCGACATTTCGACTAATATCAAACTGTAAACCATTTTCGAGGAAGCGGTGGCGTCCTTTGTTAGAACTAGCTAGAGTTTTCGAAAAGTAACTTTAGGCTTAGTAGTGTAAAAACCGACTGCTGATTTCAACATAACAGCAGAACATTCCTTACACTTTTCCCTCAGCGTGAAATGAGGCTATAAGTGAAGGCTTATTTTACCACTAATTTATTGCTTTCGTGACAAACGGCACGTAGGAAGGTTAATTCGGATCTAAGTGGGCGGCCTGTAAGCCGCCATGTTGTTGCGCGAGATACGCTAGACAAGAAGGATAAAATCCACGTGAAGCTCGCGACTCATTATTACGTTTTGCTTTTACGCGCATTTCAGACCTGCTAGTTTAACAGGGTCTTTGTGTGCGCTTCATTCAAAGTCAAAATGAAACGAAAGTTATCGGTTGGCAAACAGGCTTGCAGGGCAGCCGACTTACATAATTTTGTGAACAGTCCAAAGAAAAATCGCTACTAATCACTCGTATATCCGCAAGCTTCCTTGTGTTTTGTGTAAAAAAACATGCAAGGTTTTGTTTTTTGCTGAAATAAAAGCGTAGATTTGTTGAAGGCAAATATGTGAAAGTGTTTACGCACCACTTGGCGCCTCCTTTGGACTGTCAGACGGCAAGCTTTTGCTGCTAGAACTACTCGAATTGCTCAGGTTCCTGGACTGCTTATGAGACTTGCTCTTCTGTTTATCCGGACACTTTCCCGGTGCCTCCCCGGAATTCTGGACCGTCTGTGCGGAGTGGTGGTGGTCCGCCTCTTGCTCCTCGGTGTTCGGCAGAGTCATGCGTTGCGAGTGGCCAGCCAGGTGGCGTGACTCCACCAAAGCAGCTGGCACACTTCTTCTCTCGTTGCGATGTCCTGACGAGTCCAGCTCCAGAAGCTGTCCTTCGCTGCCGCTTCTCATGAGCCTGTCCGTCCCCGACTGCTGATTCCAGGAGGAGTGGTCCTTCTCCATGGGAAGCTGAAGCTTTGAGTCCTGAACCCGCGTGACTTCGTCCTCTCGCTGACCAGTGTCCCGCGACGCATCTTGCTTGCTGTCGCTCAACTGCAGCTGTTCTCCGCAGGACACTGACCAGTCGCTGTTCTTGTCGCGACCCGCGTCGGTGGCCTCGCTCCTCTCCGACGCGTCGCGCGCCGCTTGTTTGACGTCATTCCGGTCAGTATGTGACTCATGATCCCCAGTTCGGGCATGCTGCCTCGCCCTCCTCGTTGACCGCTCAGGCTCGTGCACGTCCTTCGACGTCCTCGAATTACTGGGAGTCGACTTGCTGGTCTCTGCGCGACTGCCGTTGGACGGTCGCCTTGTCGGCGCGACGTTCCGCGGCGCCGCGTGCGGCTGAGCTCCTCGTGATGCCGGGGTCGCTTCACGAGCGGCCTCTCTTCTCGACTGCTTGAACGATCCCTGCTTCTTCAGGGGAGTCCCAGTGTCGTGACCTTCCCTGGAGCGGCTCGCTGCAGCCTGCCCACCGTGGCTCCTGCTGGCTTTACGGAGGCGCACCGAGGGTATGGACTTCGGGTCGTGCCGCGCTTCGTCTGTGTCGCCCTGGTGGAAGCTGTCGCCGCTCGTGTCACTGTCGGCTGCTTTCTTCGTGTCTGCTACGCAGTGATCCTGTTGCTGACGCGTCTTACCTGTTGCCCCGGCGTCCGAGAGAAGCACTTCGGTTGTGTGGTTGATGAAGACACCTCCGAGGTCCCGTGGCTGGGTTGACGGACCCAGGCGCCTCCTTGCCACAGGTGGCGACTCGTTGCTCGGGATGTAATCCGAAAACTGGCTCATGCGCGATGGCATCTGTTGCTGGTGGTGGTACTGCTGCTGTTGCTGTTGCTGGTGGTGGTGCTGTTGCTGTTGCTGTTGCTGCTGGTGCTGCTCTTGATGCTCTTGCTGCTTCATCGATAATGCCGCGTCCGTGGCAGCGTGTGGCATGTTGTCTTCCTCCTCAGTGGCCATTGACCGCGCAGGTTTCCTGTCTAGCGCGCTGGTAGTGCGAAAGAATTCGGCACTGTCCGGCATCCAGTATACCGAAGGCTCAAGTAGGGATCCGCCGCTGTTCTTGGCGAAGTGGTTGAACCACGGCTCACTCGTCTCGCCGTCAGGGTATCGCGGGCGTCTGTCGGCGCTGCTGGCGGGTTCCTTAGACGCCGGATGCGGTGACGGGGCGCGAGGTTGGCGGTGCGCCGGAGGCCCCGGGGCCGCCGGAGGTGAAGGCGGAGGCCTCCAACGTTCTGGAGTCTGGTTGCGCGAGAGCAGGAGGGGGCCTTCGCGAGGAATCCAGGGCGGTGTCGACAAGCCGAACAGAATCGGGTCGGGGATGTACTCAGGAGGGCTGTAGTCAGATGTCTGCGACAGGGCAATGAATTAAAGAACTTTGGAGTTTTACGGGTCGAAACCACGATTTGATTATGAGGCACGCCCTAGTGGGGGACTCGGGATTAATTTTGACCACCAGGACGTCTTTAACGTGCTCCCAATGCACGGTACACAAGATGGTGTCATTTATTATTATTTTACTTTATTTTGTGCCACAATTAAAAAGCCAGTCGCTATCGCAAGTAGTGACAAGGGAGGATTTTCTTGCCCTCGACATCAAGACAGACGTGTCAGAGCACTATAGCATGGCACTTTACCAATGATTTATGCCAAACCCTGTCACACACTCCCAAAAGTTGCCTGAGCCTCATCACACAGACAGAGCCATAATTAGGTTTCGTTGAACCATTTGCTGAATTGTTTTCTTGGAAAAGCACAACAGTGACTGCGTGTGTGGCATCAAGAAATTAATTACGGTTATGGAAACTAAAATGTCATTTGACGAAGAAGCATGTGCCCTGTGTAAACCTAATTAGGACGTCCACGTACTGCACGCTATATCTGCGTGGTACAGCTTTGAAATGCGTAGCACTTTTCAGAATTTTTTTTTGTTTTTACAATATACATTCCATCCTCACAGCTGGCGACGAACACCAAGCTGGGGAAGTTATTTAACCCTCTTCTGCCTACCCCCCACCCCCTCCGAAATAACCCGCTAAATCTTGTATATGCCCTTTTTGGACTTGACCTCTTGCCCTTAGAGTGCTCCTAGTTTATTAAAGTTGAATTTGCTCCTGCAAACGAACTTCTCAAAACTTTCCTTGCTACACCTTGCACACGTTGTAGCATTCTTGCTGAATCCAATGCAGTGTAAACATGCGTAACTTGTCTTTCACGTGGCCAATGTTTTTCGCCACACACAGACTAACAACTTCGCATTCTAGACAAAACAACTATTTGCAGTTCTAATGGCATAATAAATGTAATTGTTCATATATAGGTTCATATAGGTACCACTTTGCTTTCATAAAAAGATATGTAGCTTTTCTTCTTCCTCTCTTATTTCGAAGAGAGCAGCGTGACCGTCAATGGAAGGCATGCAGCGTCGCATATGCTCTTAGTGTGCTTACTGGTTTTGCTCATCGTGGGACAGTAAGTATTGCCCGAACATTAACCCGTTTAACAAGAAATTATAATCTATGTACAGTTCAAAAAGCAAGTTTACTTCAAAGCTACCTGTGTGCGAACAGCGCAGGGACAGTGCTCTTGACAGCACAACACGATCTTGTTCTTGATGTGTCTCATTCTTGTGCTGTCCAGCCACACTTAATTAAGCTATAACTGGTCCAAACGCATAACTTCACTTACTGGAACTGAGCCTGTAGTGACAGCAGTGACTGAAATAACTCGCAGCTCTCAATAGATAGTGTGTCAACATGAAAATAAACGTGTCGTATCGTGGAAAGAGTATCAGAGCTTGCCAAAACTCACCTTCGAAGGCTGGTTGTAATCATATCTGTAGCTCATTTCTTCGGGACTCAGATAACGTTCCCGGATCAGCTCTGAAAAATTATCCTGCAAGTTTAAAAGTTTAGGGGTCATGCATAAATAAAAAAGTGCATCAAGCACATGACTCATGTTTTTAAATACAGCGTAGGGCTGCTTTCCTTTTGTAACGGTGTCCTGTATACATGCGCGCATGCTGACTTAGTGTGGATTTAGCATAGCGCAGACTGCATCGAGTTGCCGCGTTATCACGACGCAGAATAATCGTGATAAAAGCAGCTGTATTTAATGTATCACAGTTCTAATTGTGGTTCATGTGTTCAAGTCTCTTAGTCAGCAAGGTTATAGTAGCCGATTCATTAGAGAAACACCAGTCCGTATATTATACGTAAAAGCCGCAATGCCGGAACTCCCTTATTCCTGAGACTCCACTACAACGGTTTGATAAAACGCTTCGATTCGATACAGAAGAAGCACCTTGGTTTGACAGCATGCATGATCACCAATTTTGTGCCAGCGTTTCAAATGGCAAACGGGAGTTTTAGCCCGTAGTTCAAGCTATGCCGGCACTCTGGCAGCAGTTTTGCTGCCAGAGTGCCGGCATATTGTACTAAAATGTGGCCTTCTGCCATGTGTGAAATACATCATATTTTTTAATTAGTTTTTCCCAACAATAATATAAATCCTGAACTTGCAACAATACATTTAAATCCTAGACGATGCCATACTAGCATAGTGGTACTGCAGTTTGGGCGGGATATTGTCTCTTCAACCAACCTTTTTTTTCATAGAACAAATGATAATAGAGTCCCGAAGGAGGAAACATTAAACTTAGCGTTCTTATTCATTGAGCCTTAAATCACAACTACGATATCAGCTATATCCCCTCTCAAACAGTGAAATTTCCACAGCACCAAAGGACACAAACGTATATATCCACGAAAGGAGACAAAGGGTGTGGGCGCCTTTCCGACTGTCACATCGCTCATCAGTGGCCGCCACGAATATCTTCTTTTTTTCTCTCTCTCTTTCCCCTTTTCTCTTCGTCTAACGAGAAATTTCCATCAGGAACAAATTCGCCCCGCAGCGCTCGTTGTCTGACATTTGTCGAACAAGAGCTTTGCAGCTACACGACATGGCGCGGAAGGACATTAGCGCTCGTCACAAAGCGTGCTGTGGGAAGCTCCCGTGGGTTCAATATCGCTAATAACGTATAAGCGGTTGGCTCATTCGCTCGCAGTGTGGCTCCGCAATGTCGGTCACGACCTTTAGGTTGTTCGTCGCCATTCGCTATAATTCTTCCTCAATCCGTAACGGCGCTATACTAAATGCGGGCAGTTTGTTAGCTAACAGCATAATCTTATTAGTCCTAATGGCGCTGACCGAAGCTACAGCTATGCTTTCTTTTTCAGCTGCTTCGGAGAGTTAGAAGGCGCGATCCCGTGCAGATGTACACGCACCTACACGCATGCACGAATGCGTGTAGCGTTGCGTCATAATTGTCCCGCAACAACGCCATCTCTGCAACGTTACTTTGATCGAAGCAGAGATTGCAGGAGTAACACGAAGGGTATTCGTTCGGCAAAAAGAGAAATTAGAATTTCGAAGAGAAAGTTGGCAGTTTCTCCGGAAGAGGGGGAGAGGGGGGAATATTGGCAGCGATAGCATGCGAGGTTTAGCGTTGCGTTTGAGCTCATCGGACGGTTTTCTAACTATGCGTGACGGCAACACGCTGGCGGCACGCAGCACGCATGGCAGCTCTTGCTGCGCTGAAGGAACAGCGCCCTTGCAGCTGCCAGGCGTCTCACTACGTTGTCGTGATGAAGAGCGCAGGCAGTGGTGTTGCAGCTAGGAGTCGCACCTCGACGGTGCACGAGATTAGACAGACGGAACACCGTCGGCGCTAGTTAGCGCCCAGTGTATACTGTAGGCTCGACGTATACTGCCCGTTCAACTCAGACCAGTGCGTACACCCAGCAGCTCAGCAGCAAGGCTAGTGTGGTGATAGTGTGCGTGCACACAACGCCGTCCTGGCTCCGCCATTGAGGCGATTGAGCGTAGCGTCAACGGTGCCTCGATTTCGCTTCGTAGTTAATGCAGCCAAACGCACTCCGCATCTCTGAAGACCCTCTAACCTTCTGCGCGAGTTGTGCGCATGCGCCGTCGATAGGGCACGCGTGACCGCGTCGACGCCAACGGCGACGGCGTGAACGCGCCTTGGGTGTCCTTACTTGGTTTTAAAGCCAATAGAAGACCAAAAAATACGATTTGACAAAAAAAGTTATTTCTTCACGTAGTCCACGTGGCAGTGAACTCACTATGTATTGTATTTTAAAATTTATTATGTTTCTACCGCGCTCCTATACCTCGTCGTTTACCAGATACGCTCCATCTTACGCCTGTAGAGATAGCTCTGCCACAAGCAATATCAAGTTGCGGAGAAGCGGTTTTTACGATACAACTGTTACACAACATTGCATGCATGAAAAGCTGCTCCTCCTCGTAGTCCGCGAGCAGTAAACAATTAATATTAAGGCGAAAGCATTAAGTGGCTCGTTACAATGGCTCATACCCTAAATAAGCGGCGTCTAGTCTAGTGAGTGAGTGAAGAAACTTTGTTATGAATGCCTGCAGAACGGACGTTCCACGTCCGCTGCCAAGGTCTGTGAGTAGTGGCGCTGGCTAACACTCCCAGGGTTCTACTAGTACACATAAATACCCAAGAAAGTGAATGGGGAAACGCCGCCGCGGTAGCTCAATCGGTAGAGCATCGCACGCGACATGCGAAGGTTGTGGGTTCGGTTCCCACCTGCGGCAAGTTGTTTTTTCATCCACTTTATTTTCCATTAATTTCTCGTTACATTATTTCATTTATTATGCACATGCAATTTCCCCTATGTTGTCCTTGGTGTCAGTGTTTGTTGGCTTCTCATAATATTACTCCTGTAAAGAAACCTCTTCAACAAGCAGAACCGCACTGCAGAGAAGCTATTGCGGTATTACAACTATGATACAGCGTTACATGTGCAAAAAGTTGTTCTCCCACGTACATCACGGGCTGTAGAAATTTTTCAGCGGCGACGCAAAAAAACTTTTCGCACTGGAATTTATCGTCAAGTGATGAAATTTCGTCTATCTCAAGAATAAATCATAACTTGACGAGATGCATACGGTATTTCTTTAAAGCGCTCGAGAAGTCCAACGTCGTAGTGGTCGCGAAGTACGTGAACTACCTCCAAAAAAGAAGCTCTCAAATGTAATTTTTTTATGCACGAGGTGTCGGGCTCGGTAACTACGTCGCATCGCCTAAGTTAACTGTAAGGCTGCTCCACTATCGAAGTCATGCTGCCTCTTTATCATTCGTATACTGTTAAATTTTGCATGTGAGGCTCCGACTAGTGTGTCGTTTCAAGCTTCTGTATTACCAGTCCGCCCACCCACCCCCTCTTGCCCCACTCAGGTAAAACTACTGTCCTTTTGCTCTCCCTTATCCGTAATTGTCACAAAGCAGCATACAAAGGGGTGAGAGCACGCGTACATCGTAGTTAAGTAAAATTATCGTGAGTTGTTATCACATTGAAATTTCGCAGTCATTGAGTTAAAAGCCACAAGGTGCTGGCAGCCTAGCGAACTACCTACGGTGAAGACTAGTAAATACGGCTCTGGGGGAACACATAAAATAAAAAGTAACATTGCATTAGGGTTCGATAATAAATATTTTTTCAGGTTCCGTTGTTTGTTGACACGGACCGCGGATCTTAGGAGCCGATAACAAACGCAGAAGAAAGATAAATATAACAAGAATAAGTAGCATCCGCCACCACTCAGTTTCAAAAGAGATGTTCATACTATTCCTTCCATGGCGTCATCAGTACTGAAGTGCTGGTGGAGCCACGAAGGAAAAAAAAAGCAAAACAAATACGGCCGAGTGAATTAGGATGAAGAAATCACGGACGAGCAGCGTTTTGCGTGTCGCAATTATGAATTCCTTTGTTCTTAGCTTTGCTTGCAGAACACGAAGTGCTTCGCAAGTCTTTCAATAATGTTTCCAATAATGCCACGCCACCGCTCGACGAGTTGCATGCGCGGAATATACTGTCGCTGATTAGCGCTCTAACTGCAAAAAAAAAGAGAAAAAAAAACTCTGCTACTTTAATTTACGCTGAGTATTTGGCTCTTGCGCAAGGTTGCTTAAGTATTACGGCTAATCACGGCCTATAGGATAGATATACAGCGCGTAAAGCCAGCGGTATAGCCCCAAACCGTTGCAGCATTTGTCACCTACTCTGGCAACGCCCTAGAGTATTAGGTGCCCCACTGACTCATAAACCCAGCGTAATCGTTAGGTCACGTTCGCTACGCAACTGTGATGACGCGCACAATGCAGAATATTAACTACAAAGTAAATGCGCCCAGATTAAACTTACGTACTCTTTTCTGGATTATACCAAGATATTGTATATTATCAGAATTTGAACGAGAAGAAGGGGAACAGAGGGGTCCCATTATGTTAAACCATATAAAGCCAGCAGATAATGAATCCAAGGAAAGCATGGGAAGAATTTGTTATTATTTAGTATTTTTTCCCCTGGCAAGGGTGAAATTGTGAATGAGGAGGTGACCTAACGACGACATTAGCGTAACGGTATGGACGGATGGACAAATTTAACCCAGTTCCAAAAAAGAGGTAAAAAACGTTCTTAACCTTTTCACCGATTTGAAGGTTTCGTAATGACGTCCTCAAAAGCTCTTGCGAAGGTTAAGCTGCAACACTTTATTAGCGAACGTCTATAGTTACCTCACAATCAATTATTGCCTCTGCTTTTTATTCGCGTGATTGCGTAGAGAAGTACGACGCATATATAAATACATACAAGGCTTCTAGACCTCTTATGTCACAGTGGCGCATACCTATTCGGAAATGACACACCGTGATCAGACCCATTCCGCTGGGGTGAGCCAAGAAAGGGCAAATACCAAGTGGGCAGCCCAAATATAAGAAATTTAAGAAAATCAAAGAAGCCGTTAAATATCATGCGCTAAATTCCACCAAAAAGTGTGACTGCTTTAAAGATACCTACGTGCCGCATTATAAAAGTACCAATTTTATATAACGATTTATTGTTTGATTACGCAGAACAAGATTACGCGGAACTAAGCTCACTGGCACTATATGTATACTTTGTCGATCAACGTTCAGCGTTACGCTATGTAAGTCGTCTATTCGGCGAGACACTTTAGCACTGACGTACTTCAACCAAATCTCGGTGGCGTTGGCGCAGGAAACTTCGCCATATTAATTTGTCATAATAATTTGTCTGCACGATGAGTAGAAATTAATAAGCAGGAGTCATCTGCCTCATGCGCTCGCTCGGGAACTGCTGTCTCTGTGCAACAACTGCGGTTCTCGTCTATATCACTGTAAAATAATTTACGCCCTTAAATGTGAAAAAGGGTGTAAATGTGTCTATAACTCGCACCCTTAGGGTGTCAATTATATGACCGACACCATAAGGGTGTGAGTTATAGACGTATTTACACCCTTTTTCACTTTTAGGGGTGGAAATTATTTTACAGTGCAGCAGAATCATACGGAACAGCCCCGGCCCCATACCTGCGCCGATGTCCCTCCCGCGATTGATGCTCCAACACGCGCTCTCATTCCTCGTTCTAAGAGAAGCGAATACTCGACCATTGCTTATAGTGAATTCTCGAATGTAATAAGCAAGAATATCCTATTTGTATTCAAGATTTCAAATATTTGTGCACCGTTATTAAATATCGCCGCAACTCCGCAAAGTGTTACGCGATGGAAGACGCTGGCAGAAACGTATATACACAATATTTGACCACAAATGCGCACTGGCAGACACTCAAGACAGTATAGGCGAACAAGCTACGAGCGACAACTTCGTCGATTTTGCTGTGCGCAGGCGCCTTCTACAGATCGCTCCGCAACACTATTATTAAAACCACAAAATAAGCTTATAAAATAGCGACAGTCCATCGACTCATAGAACACATTTACGTTACTTTTCTCATTTAACAACCTTTAATAAAATTTGACCGCTGGTGTTGTTATTTTATTTTTTTCGCTGCTGTCCACTATACGAGAGCAACTGTCTAGTCATGCTGCTGTTAGATGCAGCTTTCTTGCGACGGCCCCTTTCGTTGCATTTCAAGAAAAAATCAATTTGATTTATTGGATATGTTACACTGAAGTCGAGTATATATGATCACTGTCGCATGCCCCGACAGCCCCAGCACGTTTACATGCCGGAAATGGACAAATCAAAGGCGGCTGGTACTCGATGCAGAAAGCTTGGGTAGTTGTAACTTAGACATTTGAGACATTTCCAAGTTTGTATGAAAAAGAACAGAAAAAAAGAAGCACCTTAGAAGAACTCAGGAAAGAAGACAGGTATAGACAAAGACAGCGTATTTCCTGTTTCTGCGTTCGTCTACAGGATTTACAGGGTTCGTCTATACAGTGTTCGTCTACAGAAAGCGAATCTTTCTACAGGCGAACCCTCGCGGATGTTGCTGACCGTGGCTGCTCCTGCTGTCTTTCTGAATAGCTCACACACTGCACAGCAGATCATACAGCCAATTCGTTATACGTAGCGTTATATATATGTAGCGCCATAGGTGCTATAGCTAGCCCTACATATGTATGCCGGTGACCGTCCCCGTTCTGCACGGAGCTGCCGCAGCGAAACGACAAACGGTACCTAAATGTAGCCTCGCTGCACCGATATACGCCATCAAGTGCATAACTCCGCTATCAAAGGGAACTTTACTTCGGCTTCTTTACCGGGGCCTGGCGCGCCAAATCGGTCAGCTCCTTGCCAAGTGAGCCGACAGGCCACTAATGCAGCAGTGAAATGTGCTGATTCCGCGGATATGGATTGATGACAAGCGATCCGATCCCGGATACAGTGTATATAATCCGCCGTCGCGCGTATACCGTGGGTCGCGTATAGTGAGGGGCGTTTCCGGCTTTCTGCGCCTTGCCGATTTCCCAGGAAGGCACGTAATCGCTATATGCTACGACACGCTGTGCAAAAGGTAAACAGTTTCAGGGCATTCAATCAGCCGCTTCACGAATGCTTCGCTACTCGTGGATCCCAACATGTGCGCTGAATCTGCATGTATTTACTGTGATAGGAACTATATATGCGGACGCTCCAGGCGAATTTTGCCTTCGCCGTGATGTTCCGTATCTATTTATGCATAAGTACGCTATGTATTTACCTAAGCCGCATATGCAAGGTAGATGCTACACTATTCAATCCCCAAAGTTCTTCAAACCATATCCGTGTTCTTGATTGAGTTATTCCTGGTTTTCTTGAAAATTGAAGCGCGCAAGCTAAACTCACAAGATATTTCTTTTAGAGCACAAATATTTTTATCCTAGGTATCCCGAATATTAAAAAGTACAAAACAAATATTAGTGCTCACAGTCGGAAAATTGTGTAATTTCTCAGGAGCCGCTCTTTACTGGAAGCGCAGTGGCGCCTGTGCGATGTCATTGCAGGCCCTGCGTAAACACGGAGTGCTGAAACTTTTAAGAGTGCCAGAAAATAAGGGTGCCGCGCATAGTTAGAACGCCGTCCGAGGAGTTCAAGCGTAGCGCTAAACTTTGCTGTAGCGTTAGAAGTGTCACTCTATAGCGCTAGAAATGTACGAGAGGGCTAAGCATGCAAAGCTGCAGAAGAAACAATGCACGTGCGGTTCTCACCCTGAGCTGTCGCAGTCTCTCGGAGCGCTCGCTGAGAAGGCTGGTGCGTTGCTCGATCTCGTCGAGCTTGCGCATGAGCATGTGGTTGCGCTCCTCGTTCTGCTGCTCCTCCATGAGCAGCCTACGCCAGTACTCGTACAGCGACGCATGCTCGTTCATGCTGCGCACGAGAACAACACGCATATACGAAGCCCCGCTTTATCAAACGCGACGTTTCTTCTGTCACCTCCTGCGGATCAAACTTCCGAGCTACTTTCCGCATTGTACAGATTACTAGTGCGGTAAACCCCCGTTGTGCCGAAATCGGCGTGACATAAAACGGAATTCGCTATAATCGGTAGTTTTTTAAAAACTGAGAGGTTTTAAAAGAGCCCTCCTATAACGCGGTAAGTGCGCTCCGACGGTCCGGAGGTTCGTAAAACGTGCTATCGTGAACAAAGGAATCGCGGACAAGCGATGCATTATTCCGTTCCCGCTTTGAAGACTGTTACATGACGTCGGCATGATTTCGGCTTGAACGCATAGGTTAGGGCCTGCACCATCACTAGCAACTTGATATTAGTGGTACGAAATCGCACTATCGTGTTTATTATTTGTAAGAGATGTTCCTAATTTATAATTTCACGCTAATTGTTTTGTACGTTGAGAGAGAGCTGAGTTCCATAAGGGGCGATATGAAAGTAGCGAGATTCCGATGACTCCCGCCAGCGACTGCCTCGTTTTTCGTTTGTGATCGCATGATGCACCCACAATCCCGATGAGCTGCTGGCATGTGGTTCATTTCAGCGCTGTGTGCGTACAAGATACGACACGAAAAAAGTAAGTGGTCACCTTTCTTGCGGCACCGAGCTGTCCCGTGTGGATTAGTCAATTTTCACTTCACACTATAAGCGGAGTCTGACGCCGCTCCACTTCGAATATTCCGGTATAAAAATGCACACATTGCTGATGGGACATCGTATAACTTCGAATAAAGTGATGTATCGGATAAAGCGATTTCGTTGTAACGAGTGTCACAACGGAAATGACAAGCAAGAATGAAAATAAGGCTTAAACACCGCAGTCAAGGCGAAGGCAGTTTTAATAATCGAGTTTCCCTCCGAAGCTGATGATTTTATATATACGTTCGACGTTCGCTTGCTGTTCGATCGTCTAAGAATAAATACCTTCGATCAAACGTAGACGTTCGATTTTATTTTTGCAGACCTTCAAAAGTGGAGTAATCCTACCTGCTAGGTTATCGCACTACCGGTCCGCTGTAGTTACAATTCGAAACAGCCACCATCTGAGGAACAGTACCAGTACTGGAACTTTATTTTCAGACGGGCCATCGGCCATATATATATATATATATATATATATATATATATATTTATTTATTTATTTATTTATTTATTTATTTATTTATTTATTTATTTATTCATTTATTTATATTTATAGTTACATATATATACCATACCAAGGTGTATGTTCTCGTCGGATGGTGCATATAACGGCTCCTTTGTTATCGTTGTCACCATTATCATTCGCACTATAAAAGTTTTGTTCATTTGGTGGAAAAGTAAATTATTGAGCACTTTTGTACAATTTCAGAGGCAGCACTTCGTCGGCAATGCTGTATTTTCGCGTGTACAATCCGACCGTACATGCTGCCTGCATGCACGGAGGCTTAAACCCCAAGGGAAAAACAAGAAATAATCGGGCATATGACTCGCACAAAAGACCGCATACTGGCTGAACATTACAAAAGAGAGACGGCACTGTTGCAGTCACGAACGAAAGCTCCGGAAACAATCATGTTTTGTGCGTTTAGTCACCGCCGCAGTCACAAATCCCTGTCAGCGTAACGCAGCTTCACAGCACTGCAGAGCAGTTTTATGCGCACATTTTACTTGAATGTGCGACTTTCTTTTTTCCTTTTTTTTTTACGTACGGCTTTTTTGCGATGCACTCCGCATTGTCGTGGCTACGCACTTAAAGGAAACAATGGTGCGTAACTCTTATCCACTATGTGTTCTTAAGTTTCCAGAATTTTTCTATGTGGGATTGTATGCGCAAATCTGTAACAACGCAATCATTGCTTACGTAACTGCCTGAAAACGCTACGTACCTTTCATTGTCTCTGTAATTTAAGTACAAAATTTAAATCAAGCTCAAATTAAGTACAATGTACGAAAGATGCTCCATAGTGCGTCTTTGATATCTTAGTGCATTCTTTGTGATCTTGTTCCGTGGGGAATGTCTTAACTAGTTCCATACACATTTAGGCGCTTGTAGTCTATATTAGTTACATAGGAACGAATATGCAATGTAAAACAGATTGCACAGCTGGCAGCATGGAATGGTACATCATGAATAATATGCGAACAAACGAATTCGCTATGTAATCTTGGAATAAAGCATTTTCACTCATGGTCACACATTTTTACACATTCCACGCAAGTTTGAAACCATTACCACCCTCGCATAAGCTCATTTCAAGTTGTTACACGTTTTCGTAAAACAGCGAGACGACTTGACTCACATCGTCGTGATTCAGTCGGTCAGCAAGCACGGAGCGCGCAATTAAAAGAGTACTCCGCCTTACCTAAGTTCTGGCGACGCGTAAACGCGCTCCACCGGCGAATAGCTCATACCGCATGCAAATGAAATTTGTCCCTCCGCTGCTGCGGCCTGGCGATAGCCGCGATGTTCACGCCGACGCTGAACAGGGGCATCTCGGGCTCTTCCCGACAGAGTTCCCTGCGCGCGGGGTGGCCCAATAGCCGTAGCGTGCGTGACCTACATTTTGCGGGACGGGATCTGCCGCTAATGATTTGTATTCAGGCTGCGTCGCTACATAAAAATGCGTCTAAAACGTTGCAACATCAATGAAAAAGGAAGAAAGGGAAACTAGGTCGGCGCCGGAATTCTCGCGCTCATTCGTCATATGCTATATTGGCCTCGAGCTCCACCACTGGAAAAGCTGGCGCCACCGTCGGCGTGACGTGCTAGGAGGGATCACGTGGACATAGCGGCCGCGTCGGCTGCTTCGGGCGCGCCGAAGGGAGCTGAAAACGAGTTTAAATTCCCTCGGACGCTGCGGTCCCATTTAGTGGCGAAATTTTCCCGCTTCGAGTGTCTCCTTTACAACGCTAGTAAGCACTACAATAGGTAGTGGGTGCCTTTGAAGGCGCGCAACATGGTAGGCTACTGCTCGGTGCCGCAGGGCCGGACGCACGTAACGGAGGCCGGTGTCAGCCTTATTCACACGTAGCCGCAGGACAAGAACCTGCGTGAAGCTTGGCTCGCGAAACATAAAACCGGCAAACAGTCATCGGCTGCAACTCGGGTATGCAGCAAGCACAGACGCGAGGAAGATTTCTGCTACGGCGCCCGGTCTGCGATGTTCTGAAAACGCGCACTGAGACGCTCGCCCGAGTCCGCTGCCCGACTAATGTCATGACGGTTTGGTGTATGAACTTGTCGATGCTATAGATACTGGCAAGTTCAGTGGACTGGAAAGGCAGCTGTAAGAAGCACATTTTAAAAAAAAGCATGGCATATGGTCATGTTTGTGCTATGAATTAATGCACTGGATTACAAAAAAGGAGCAGAGGGAAATTGCACGCTGAGTGCACCGATAAACATGCAGTGCGACGCAACTCGAGAAATAGTATTGAAAGATCAAAGAATTCAGAAGAAAAAAAAAAGATTGAATCGTCGCGACGGCACATCACAGTCCCCGTAGGCGTCGAAGTCTCTACAATGAAATTATTTTTGAACAGCTCTGATAGCGCCCAGGCAGCAATGGTTGCTTGTATACTGTCAAATGCTCATATTCTGCGGCCTAAAGCTCATGGCACGGTGCGAAAACGTGCGCGCGGAGAAAGCGAAACAGTGCGCGGACAAGCATGCAGACGCGCAGTCGGTCGCTGCGAATCTACGCGATCGCTGCATTGAGGCTTCATACGCTTAATTTAGTTATACAAACACTATAAGAACATATTTCACATAGTTTGCTCTCAGCGTTTACCTACCTTTCACGCAAGTAGCCGGTTCGGCAGACTCCATCGCGGCGACCGCGCGCAGTGGCGTTCACTGTACGTATTCGGTAAAGAGATAGCGGCTGTAAACGATTGTGTGCTTTCAGTTGGCCCAAGATTATTATTTAGACAGTAAGAAACTTCTCTCGTTTCGAAAGTACTTACAGAAATGTCCGGGAAAGCTCGCGCGTGGTGTTTTCAGTGAGCGCTGACAGCAAAACCTATGAGGAGCGCGCCACGTGATCCCTCATACCACGCCAGCGAGGCGCTTCCGATAGAGGGCGACTCCGTAACTCCTCGCCGCCAATACCTGAAACTTCTAAACACTTTGCACGGACCAAGGTAACATCGGGATCAATTAGAGTGGCTTGCGCGGGCTCATAACCCGAGCACTGTACTCCTCTTCTTACGTTCTCTGACGAAGGCCCGGTTATCCCATCTTTCTTTTAGGAGAGAAACTCTCAACGTTCTCATTCGACAACCACGGAGCAAGCTTAAAGTCAAAGAGAGGAAAATTCACGTTCCCACCGTTCGCGCGGGGCTGCGATGCCAAGGCGTCATGTTCGTCTTCCTCGTGAGGTACCGCAATCTCAGTCGCCCAGCACCGTTGACAAGGCCGCAGCACTTTCTGCCTGTGGCGAGTGCGGCGTAAAACTGGTGACAGCCGCCGAGTAACTCACCTTTGAAAATGTCGCGCACTGTGTAGACGGTGCGTTGGGCACGTGTGCGTAGGCGGGACGGCGATATGCTCCGCAGAATCGATATACGGATGCGCAAGCTTTTTTTTCAATTTTTGCTACCTTTCTTCTAAGCCCACCGAGAACGTGATGTAGCCGCCGCTGCGCTCTGTTTGGGTAATTACGTGCGATTCACTCGAGCGCTCAACCATTTCAGTTTACGCGGTTGCTACGGGCAACGAAAGCAGACAGCGCTCGACACGTTCGCAGAAGGGGGGAGAAGAAGAGGAGAAAGACTGGTTTTTGTGTGCGTGTTGTGCCATACCAGGGCCTAGGCGTCATTTTCGTCGTTATGCGGCCCTGCTCGCCGATGTGTTCGTTGATGCTGCCCTTGAAAAACTTCGTTACGTCGAACATAACCGTTTACACCTTCGAAGGACCCGCTTCAGTGATCATCGCGTTACGAAATTAAACTGCCGTCCAAAAGTGACCGTTGGCGGTCTTTTACGGCGTGCAGCGTATTCTTATGAATGACCAAGGTTGATTTATTATATTTGTCTGCGTATTGTGCTTTACAAGCGCGAAACGTAAGTGAACAATGCACAAAAAGCCCAGTCGCATAGACAAAAGGCTGCATCTATCTTGTGGGCTTGCAGCCGATTTGTAGCCGTCGCCGGCCGTTCCCCTGTCCCAATGTTTGCCACGTGTAGCTGCGTGTGTAGCGTTGTCGGCAAGTTTCACCGGCTTTGAAGTGGGCGATAGCGTTAGCGCGGTGCGCCCGGCTTATTATGGTGAAACCTTCCATCGCACCGCCGTTGTTTTAGATGAGGCGAAGATCGCACGACCATCACCAGGTGTATACGGCGACCACAGAGAAAAGGAAAAGACAAAAACGCATCTCTTGACTGACCGTCAAGAGAAACTTCTTGACACGGTCGCCAGTTGCTTAGGCCTAGGTAAGCTGATCTTACGAGCTATTACTTTGTAAATACGAATCGGCAGGTGATCTGCATGCGTGAATGCATAGTTTTCACGTATAGGTTGCCTTAACAGCGCTTGCTTGGGCTCTTGTCGTTGGTGTTGACACGTTGGTGTGAGGAAACAGGTTGGTGCTGACGATGCCGGTTGGGCGGTTGTTTTTGCTTTTGGTTGCCGGCCTCTAGAATGGTTTGAACCTGTTTGACACATGCGCGCTGCCCTTGAGAATCAAACTGCTCAGATTGTATGTGTTGCACCTGGAAATTAAACTGCTCTTGATTGCCGGACGCATTTTGGACGTTATATTTACACACGATCGTGGTGGTCGTGGTACGAGTTTCTTGGCTGACGTGAGGAAAAGGCCACTGTCTGCGAACTTGTTTCTCGACGTGTATCATTTTAACCTTTTCTTGGCCGAACTTTTAGTACCGCATACAGTGCCGAAAAACAGCAGTGAACACGGTGCTCGATGCGAGAATGTAGTGATGTGTGCCGAGACTCGCTGGAGGCGTGTTCAATCGCGCATGCTGCCAAGTGCTCGGTTTGATGTTCTTTGCGTCTCACTGTTCTATGTAAGGTTCTGGGAAAGCTTTGAAACGGGTGTAGCAGCCGCGAATAGAGGACTCAGTGCAAGCCTCACCACGTTGCACGATTGATACCCGCTCCGGAGATAAGACAGCGCTAGATGCAGTGCGCGCGTGTGAACGTGGCGCTTCCGGAAGCCGGTTGTCGAGTGTTTCTATCCGCTCCTTTGGCATCGCAGGCTCGGGCTCAACATGTCATCTGCAAGCCCCGTCCAGTACAAGAGAGCGTCATGGTGGTCGCGAATGAATCCGGAGAAGCAGGAGACGCTGCTCAAGATGTCCATACTCTCAATGGCAGCGGTGCTATGTGAGTAATGTGTTGGCATTTAGTGCACTGAGCTGGTTTTAATGTTAAAGACAGACCACTTTTCACATAATGAAGTGTAATTTATAGATTAGAAGGCGTTGATTAAGATGCTACCGAACTTTAAAGCATATTACAACACTATAGCATTCAATTCTCAAGCTTCACGTAATAAAGGAGATATTGGAAATATGTAGTAGTTGGCCTAAAGTTTTGATATATAAGGGGGACAATGAACGCAGGTTAACTAACTTGACACGAGAGAGTAATATGTGGCCATGGTGTCGTAATTACCAATATTACAGTGAAGTTTAATTTGCGTTATGCCCATGTTTTCCCATACCAGCTTTCTTCCTGTTAAAATTGACCTTTGCCGCAGCTACATGCTGTGCACTGTGACCTGCTAGGGTGGATGGGAGCTATTATTAGTGCATGTTCAAACGCATTAGGGAAGTCAAATTGCCAGCTTTATCTGTTCAATCCTTTCTCTGCAGTCATTGTGCTCACCTCAATACACTTCTTTCAAGGTTTTTCATTAATACTGTAAATGGTGTTTTTTGGAACGCAATTCCATGAATATGTTAGGCTCAACGTTCATTGACAAGGGGCTGAGCCATTGTGAGGAGGCTGTCTGTATTGAATGTGAACAATAGCTTGTATTGTTTCCTCATTTTCCTTTTGGTGCTATTTAGAAAATAGCATCCTTCAACAATGCTCTCATTTCACCGAGTTGCAAGAGACAGTGAAAAGCCAGGTAGCCTCAGGAAATCATGTTAACAATAAAAATGAGCTGGCTTCCACTTCTGATAAAGTCTTAAATGGAATACGAGAGTCATGTGAGAACTAGGGCTGCTGGCTAAAATGAATTCCACAGTTTTGTGAGTCAAGATCCCACATACTTGAACCTAGTTCTCGATATACAAATGCATCAAAGCCAGTTTTCCTTTAGCATTTTTTTATTCTATGTGTGTTCAAAACTGCAGAGATTGATCTTGTTTCAAGGAGATCCACTCGAAAATAAATCGGCAAATGGGAATGTGCATTGAAGCTCAAACTAGGATTTCTCGCAACTAAATATACTGAACAAGAAAGAGAGAGGTATAGTGTAAAAATTGTCCATGTTGATGTCGAATGTCCACAAATACAAAAGTTCAAATTGTCTTTTTACATTAAAAATTCTTAAAATTCAAATTTACTTGAAGTTTTTTAACAGTACCAAATTAATTAAACTGTCCCAGTAGCACATGTTTTGACTGAAGTGTAAATCATCAAAAGTGTTATGCTGCATTTGTTCCACACAGAACCAGCATTATAGTGTACTTAGTTTGCAAGCTGCGAAACATGCATGTTACTATCATGCCAGAATGAAAATGAGATGGGTAGAAATAAAGAACTCGCCTCTTTTACCTGATTGCTTCGGAGTGGTCCATACGATGGGAGTGTAGCAGGATTCTAAATCTCGCTGGCCCCAGAACTACGCCTGTGGGAAATAATTGTTCCAGTTTCAGGCACAGCGACAAATGTAGAAAGGGAAATTCGCTTTCTACTTAACTTTCATGTGTGGAAGTGCAAAGAAGGTATTGCAGTATGGTATCAGGTTCTTGAAAACAAGGTGGCTCACTCACTGTGTTATGTTTATTTTTTTTTCAGCATTCGTCTGCCGGCTCTTCTCTGTACTACGCTTTGAAAGTGTAATTCATGAATTTGATCCATACTTCAACTACCGCACTACCCGCTACCTCGCTGAGGAAGGCTTCTACAGCTTCCACAACTGGTTCGATGACCGGGCCTGGTATCCTCTTGGAAGGATCATTGGTGGCACAATCTATCCCGGTAATTTGTGATTGCTAGATATTTTTTTTCTGATAGCCCTTTGCATGTAGCTGTGGTATGTAATCAGCCTTGTCAATTAAGAATTGCAATATCTATAGAAGAAACACCTGAGATATCTGTTCCCTAGTGAGTTCAGATTGCATTTTATGGCTCTATCCAGCGAATTTTGCCAGTGATGCGACTCTACTTCCAGCATGTAGTGGTTAGAGGCATTTTTTTAAAAAAGCCGAGTAAGTCATACAAGTACACTTGGTCACTGCACTTATGCACTGTCATAGCACTGCTGAACACATCTTCAAAAGAACCCGCACATTAACTCTTTCACTACTGATAACGAGTATAGTTCTCACCGAAATTTGTACCAATATAGCTGATTGTTCATGTTGTCAACATGAAGAAAATACCTCGCAGTGTGAATTGATGGCAACTATATATCTGGCAGCTTGCTTCTAGTTGCATTTGTCGATGTTCGATTGCAGCGGTGTCAAAATTAATCACTTTTGGAAGCATCAACCGGTCAGCAGTCGAGATAAGCTAGAGACATCTTGAATATCGGTGAAAAAAATGCAGGGAAGAGGTTGTTGATACGACCAGGTCCATCACAGGCATAGGTAGTGGTACAAGATAGAGAAGGTTTGAGGGAGAGAAAAAAGATTCAAGAGACGTATACAAAACTGCTAGAATGAGAAGCATTTATATCATACCTGAGTAGCTGAAGCAGGCTAGGTGCTATTTATCACTGCCCCATTTCAAAGGGGGTGCCAATAAATCACCATCATCATCATCAGTGGCATTGTGTATACTCCTTCCCTTAATCATTGGCTGCCTGAATCGAAAACAAATCAGCCTGCACACCACATTACTGGCAGATTTTGCACAATATTAATTTCCTGTGATATAGGAAGAGTGAACACTAGTGCCCAATGCTTATGAAGTGGCAGAACTTAAGGGCTAAAACCGAAAGGTTCAGCGGTTCATTGCATAAATCCATGTGATTAAAAAATAGTGTAACAGAGAAGAGTAGCCTGTGCCTTAGTAGCATCGCCACTGACACGAGCTTGTCGTTGCTGTCCTTCGCCGAACGCTTGTGACTGCTGCCCGTTCGCCTGTGTCCGCTGCTAATAAATCTCTTAGCAAGTACTGGAGCTTGCTGGGTTTCAACCACCCTGGAACTTCGGATTCATCATGCCTGACGATGCACGTACTCTTCCAACTCCTCTAACGGTGCCGCCCGACCTGTTTGTGCCGGTGCCTTGCATCAGGGAGATTCCCCTATCTTCTCCGACACAGATGACAAAGACGTTGAAGATTAGATCTCTTAAGAGCGAGTGAGTGCCCATAACCAGTGGGACGATGCTAGCAAGTTGAGAAACGTAGCATTCTATCTCTCGGACATTGCAAAACTATGATTTCTAAACTATGAAGCTGACCTAACTGTGTGATTGGTCTTCATGACCAGCTTTACCCTTGTTTTTGATCGGCCAGCAGTACAAAAGCTTTGTGCAGAACAATGTTTGCGTACACGATTCCAAGAGATTGGAGAATTTCACAAGCTCTATTGAGGACATTGTTGACCTTTGAAAACATATAACAAAGGATATTGAGGATGACGTGTTCCAAATGTTATTATCGAAGAGTCCTCACACTTTCATTGAAGTGATCAAATTGTGTCAATGTTACAACGAGTTGCGCAGGCAACAGCTTTGCACTTGACATCCCCCTATGCCCACCGATTCTTTGTCAAGCCTTGGAGTCTGCGTCAACCATGCTACTCTGTTCTTAAAAATTAAGAAGTTTGTTCGCGCAGAGGTTGCTTGCCAGCTATATTTCATTTCTTCTCTCCCGGAATCACCACCCTCTTTGCCACCTCCGATCCACGACTTCATCCATGAGCAAGTTCTCAAGCCGTTCCTCGGGCCCTTGAACAGGCGCCAGTCACTGCACCTCTCACGTACGCAGAAGCAGTTGCCCGATCTCGTCCACACATGCTCTCGCCGCCCCCTTTGTATCGACTGCCGACCTTTTTACCGCCACCTATGCCGCTACTAGACGGACAGCATTTTTCCTCTTATGCCGCTACTAGACTGACAGCATTTTCCAACTCCTCAGCCACGACTCGGACCTTACTCCTATCAGTGGGGCAGCTTCAATCACTAAGAGATTTATTAGCAGCAGATGCAGGCGAACAGACAGCAGTCACAAGTAGTTGCAACCATGAGTTTGTGCCAGTAGCCATGCTGCTGAGGCACACGCTGCTCTTCTTTGTTACAATCGCATCATTGAGGCAGGTTTCATTACTGATCTTATGATTATCTCGTTATTTTTGTTTGAGGTGTCCTATGCATGCTTCACATTCTCTCTCTTACATTCACAGGTTTGATGGTGACATCAGCAGCTCTGTACCATGCGTTGCAGTTTCTGCACATTACAGTGGATATTCGCAATGTGTGTGTCTTTTTGGCTCCATTCTTCTCAAGTCTGACCACCCTCGTAACCTTCCTGCTTACGAAGGAACTCAAGGTGAGTTGGATGATCGTCACTAAAGCCATGCTGAAACATTCCATGTGGAAAACTGGCCAATCATTCCCTGTGTTTTCTTTGATTCTTATGGAAATTACATTAGCTATACAGAATTCGTATTGACTCTGTCAGAATGGCGCATCAACTGGACCTGAAATGCCTTGGCATAGGCAATGTGGGCTCAGCAACTTTTGTGACTTTGCTCAGATGTACACATTACCAGGTGCTTGCATTGATAAATTTATCTGGTTGCATTGAAATCCTCTGATTTCAGGAAATTCAGATTTCTCCTTCAGAGCAGTGAAGAGACATTTGTCACTGGCAACATCATCTGCATTCTTTTATTCGTGTGAATACTCCTTATTATTGTGATAAGTGTTTGTAGCGCATATAATTATAGGCTGTAGAGAACAACTGCTTGTTCATTAATAGATTACTTGAGCCTGGAAATGTGTAGTAATAATGGAGATAGAGAAGAAGACGGCACACAAACTACAGTGTGTGAAAATGGAGACACCTACAGTACTCCTTTGGCCATCACCCACAGCACCATAAAGGCTGTTTAGAGTGTTTATGCAAGTATGTTGAAAACATGCAGGTCCAGTGTGTGTTTCAGATATTTCCAGATATGTCTCAGATAGTGCAAGTCAAAGTCATGCTGACAGTACATGAAATGCTAAATATGAAAATGAAAGGACAAGTTCTAGTTCGCTTTCAATAGAATAAGCGCTAAAAAGTGACAGCACACAAGAAGAAAACCAGACAGGACAAGGCGCCTTGTCCTGTCTGGTTTTCTTCTTGTGTGCTGTCACTTTTTGGCGCTTATTCTATTGAAAGCTATGCACCAACTAGCCCCACAACGTGTTTTATTCTAGTTCGCTTTTACTTGTTCATGCTTCATTAGTCCATCATACTGCAACCATTCTCATTATTTCACCCCAAATTTAGTGTGCTGCGGTCTGGTGCCCTGAGATTGGCAAATAATTTTCTGAAATTGAAAGCACTTTTGTGCAGCATTTCACTTTCAAACATTGATCACTGTCTTTGCGCAGGACACTGCTGCTGGCCTGATGGCCGCTGCTATGATATCCATCGTCCCTGGCTACATCTCTCGATCAGTAGCTGGGTCTTACGACAACGAAGGCATCGCCATCTTCTGCATGCTCCTGACTTACTACATGTGGATCAAGGCTGTCAAGACAGGGTCCATATTCTGGGCTGCTCTCTGTGGCCTTGCCTACTTTTACATGGTGAGCTAACAAATGTCGACCATATATATATATCACACATACGAATAGCCAGTCAGAGTGTGCAACTGCTCTTAAAAGGCACCTCACCAGGCCACATAACAAATTTTGGCTATGCACTGGAAGTTATGTGCCCTCAAAGAAGTGTTCTACCATAATAATATTTTAAATAGTTCATAAATAGCAGAGATAGAAATATATGAAGTGCTGAGAACCCATGATTTCAGGAGGCGAGCTTCACCACCAACATAGACTCTCTCCACATTTCCCTGTCACGCCTCGACAACTGAAATTCCTTCCCTATGTTCACCCATGCCGAAGCCAGAGAATCGCGTGACACGGGCCCCTCCTTTCTTTCTTTTTTTTCCCCCCTTTTTTTTCTTTCTTTCTCTTTATCATGTTTTTTCAGAGTGGCACACTTCCGGTGACGGTGTCGCACGCGAGCTGTTGCGTTTGTTTTGTTTCGCACAGCTCCCTATCTCCTGCGCACTCTGTTGAACACCTGAGTAGCCGTATAAGTCAGTACCACAGCCACAAGGACTGAGACAGACATAAGCAGATCAAAGAGCACACCCACGCATTAGAACCCAGCAGAAAATGGCAGATAGTTTTGCACATGTGACTGCACGACGTGGGAACAAACACACGAAATTTAAGTATGTACCTCTCGCTACAACACAAAGCATAACAAAGACTCCCAGACATTCGGTTTGTAGGTTTCCTTATTTCTGTACACTTTCAATTGTCTATTGAAGCAACAGATCAAACAAATAACTGATGTGGCTTTGAATAATTCTTGGAAGTCATGTCTCACTGCGAGTAACGTTGCAGCACTGCAATTTATGTAGGTGCACTTTTGCGATTGACGTTGGCTCTCCAGCTGGGAGTGCGGCAGCCACGAGGGGAAGGGTGCACGGTGTTTGCTTTGAAATTTCAGCCCTTTTCACTGTGCATAATGGTGTAAAACTTCCAGACACGATCATCAGCATGCATTGTATGCACTGCGCTTGTCAGCCCAAAATGGCCAGACCTGGTGAGGGGCCCTTTAAAGGGGTCCTAAAATGATTTTGACGGTTCAATGCAAATTCATTGAGTCCGTAGGGTAGGTCTTTGTGAATATAAGAGCGCAAATATAAGTGGTCTGCATAAACCATGTAATTTATTATTATGTTCTAAACATCTGCATAGCTACAGATTGCAGCGCAGCCACTCCTTGTGTCTTCAGTTAGTTACCCCTGCCTATTCTAGGTTGAATGTGTGAAGGATGTCACTCCAGAGAATGATCCGATTTGCTTCCTATGTAACATCATTTGGAATACATGAAGCTTGCTGCTGTAGTGCATCTCGATAAAACCAATACTGATAAAAAGTAAGTAAATGAGCAGACATCGTCAAAATTCATGGCATCACGACTAGATGGTGCAGGAACTTCAATGTGGTGTCGCCACAAGTGTTTTGTTTTCGGGATCTTTGTGGCTTACCAATCCTCCGCTCACAGTCAGTGTCTTGTTTGGTGTTAGAAGTGTCATTTACTAATGCTCCTCAAGCTATTTTTCTGTTTAGTGTCCCTTTAAGCTGAATACTAGTGCAACTAAGTGACAGCATGCAACAAAACCTGGACAATCAATAGAGCCTTTTCATAATTCTCAAGTACTCTTCTCAGCACTGCACTTTTGCCCAGCTAATGGCAGAACCAGTGATCATTCAAATAAAGATGAAGTGCCAGCTGCACATGTTGAGGATTGTCTTTTGTGCATGGTTGCATCACAAGAGCCATGTCTACATTTGTCAAGCCATAATATGAGCAAACTGGGTTTGTACACATTGCAAAACATTTCTATGCCTCCATTGGTTTGGCAAACTGCCTCGCAATAAAGCTGCCTTTGCAATCATGAAAAGGGTTTTATAGTGGCTGCCAGAGATAAGGGGGGATTGCTTCCTGGATGTGCATGTATTAGTGGAATCAATTCATTTCCGCAGGTGTCATCATGGGGAGGCTACGTGTTCCTCATCAACTTGATTCCACTCCACGTTTTAGCACTGATGTTCACGGGGCGCTTCTCACACCGGATTTACACAGCCTACAGCACAGTAAGGTTTTCCACATTGCTTGTTGCGCTCTTCAGTTTCTGTGTAAATTAGATACTAAGTCCAATTTTTTGTTAAATCTTTTTCTTTTCCTCTCTCTTCTATGCTAGCTCTACGTGTTGGGCACGCTGCTGTCGATGCAAATCTCATTCGTCGGTTTCCAGCCCGTGCAGTCCTCGGAGCACATGGCAGTAAGTAGGACATGCCCTTGCTTATTTGGTGACCTAATAGTTTGCAATGGATCAAAAGTGAATGATTTCATCAAAGAATAACGGATACTGCAGTGTAATTATGCGCAGTAAATGCTGATACTAAAATAGCTGATGTTCAAAAACTTCCAAGAGCTTTTTAACACATTCGTGCAGCCATCCTTACATGGAAAAGTTTACAATTCATACTACAAAGCATTGTAACTATTCACAGTAAGAATACAATAGATACTACATAAAAAAACTCTAGCCAGCTGTTATGCAAGGTGCAAAGGCAGAAACTGAAGTGAATTGTCATTGCCAGTGCTATTGTAACATTGATTTTGTAAGCTCACTTAGTGCATGAATTACTATAAAATCACAAATCTTGAGAAATTCTGTACAGTGCAGGGTGCTTGTGGAACACTTGTGAATACAAAAGTGATTCGTGATCCACATTAGCTCATGCATGCATTGAACAGAGCTGACCATTGCAATCAATGACTTGGGCTTCATGCAAGAATATTCTCTTCTGTTTCTGTTGCACGATTTCATCAATACTAGGCACGAAGAGGTACCAGAGCATATTCTCCATTCTGAAGGGCATCACTGTCGATGACTACAAACATCAACTACATTGTTATCCACATCTTCGACCTTAGGTCGTGGATTCATTTCTTGGCCACAGCTTCCTATTATGTGGTGACAAAATGCAAAATGCTTGTGTATTTGTATTTTCTGTGGAAGAATGCCAGGTGGCTAAATTTAATCTGGAGTCCTACACAGCAGCATCTTTTGTTACTGGGCAGCCTAGGGGCATGAGATACAATCAATCATTGATAACCATCAGCTAAGTCAGAGATGCGATGTGACATTTTGCTGTTTTTGCACTAGAACTTTTTCTTGCGCTGCTTTGTACGTCTGTTGACAAAGTCCACTTGTTGAACTGTCCAGCAGTTGTATGATTGCAATGGAACATGGTAAACAGATTTTGTTTTGCCAACTCTTTGCACACACGAATATTGGTTTGTGTACTTGGCTAGGAGGTGGTCTTGCTCAGACCTTGCATGCGACTGCCTTTTCTCTTCTACAGGCCTTGGGTGTGTTTGGCCTGTGCCAGCTGCACGCCTTTGTGGACTATGTGCGCTCTAAGCTGCCCAAGGAGCACTTTGAGCTTCTCTTCCGCACCGTTGTTGTGGCCACAGCTACAGTGACATTAGCTGTGGGTGGCGTGCTCACCATCCTCGGCAGTATCCTTGCCTCTTGTTTTCACTGAGTCCTCTGTTCTCTTTGTAGGACCGACTGAACTGCACTGTGCGTGAATGTCACAGTGCCTTCAGCATGCTTGGTGCCATTGTGTGAGGTGCCAGAGAGTAGGATGTTGTTAGCCGCAGGTGGGCCTAGCCTTGCAAGGCTTGCCCACAATTGCTCCACCCAAGTGTCACCTCTCGGGAGAGCTTAAAGAATGTAAACACTGTAGGCACGTCGTTCAGTGCACCATCATTCTAAAGCGCAGCAAGCGTCAGGTGCACACACAATGAGGCAGAACAGGAGGAACAGCCCACAATTTTTCAACCATCCATCACACGATGCCACACTGGCCTTCCTACTTCTCCAACTTAAAACTCTGGAATGAGTCTAGCGATTACTAATCACAGGCTAAGTCAAGGAGAAGTCAAGGAGTCAGTCAGTCGAGGAGTTCAGGAGAAGTCAGGACACCTGCTTCCTGAATCTCCGGCACCCTCATTTAAACACAATGTTATCCACACTAGTGTGAGGAGTGCCTCAACAGTGAAGCGCCCCAGCAAAAGAATTGTGCTCTGTAGCAAATCCAGAACACTCCAACAAATAGTGTTCAATGCCACATTGAGTCTTACAGGTTCCATGTAACAGCGAGTGGTACTGACACTTTTGTTTGATGCTTGGCACTTTTGGTTATCGAGTTTCCTGGTGGATCTTGCTGTGTGCCACAAGTGCCCCTATTGCTCAGTTTAATAATATGTCTGGTGTTTTTAGCATTGCATGGCATAGAGCACAGTGGGATAACAACGCTAAGACAGCGCGGCATATCAAGCACAGCAACACATTGAACAATACTATTCGCAGCTTGCCTCAAGGACCCAGAAAAAATTGCAAATCAAGTAAATGTCATAGTAAAATCTGACTGTGTGTTTTGCAGAACCACCACAGGGCACACAGCTTTTCACAGTTCCCAATTTCTTTACAGTTTTCTTTTATGAGCTTATTGAAAGAGACATGACCAACAATACATATCATTCTTTAAGCCCACAGAATCCTGTGGTTTTTCAGCATCGATTGCACCTTGAGTGTCTCATTAGAAAAAACTTTTAATTTATTTCGAACCCTTAGCTTCAAGCAACTTTATTTGAAAGAGTTATAGTTGGCAAATGTATCTGTGCACTTGCCCATAATAAGTACTTGTGAGCTGACACGTGACTGCAGGAAGATGCAGGAAGCATTATAATTACTGAAAGCCGTTAAAGCAATCGTAAATTCTGAAGTGTACTTTTGTCTTTTAGACAACTGCAACTCTCATTATTATCATGAGCATTTATTTTCATTAATTATATTCCTTGTTTTCCTGGACAGTAACACAATGTCAGTTACACATTACTGAAATGAAATGCACTGTGCAGTTATCATGATGTTTGTTGTGGAAGAAAAGTTCACCATTAAAGACCTACTACCTCCTCACCCCCCTCGCACCCAATGTGTAACACCATTATATATACTGAAGTACTGAGCTTATTTAACAGTGTCTGTTTTTCAAACATTTTATTTTTCATTTGCCGGTCAAGTTGTCTTTTCTCATGATACACAAGGCAGCATACAGCAGAGAAGCTACCATGAGAGAGAGGTGAGAGTAAGTGGGAAGACAGGAAACTCCACTGTGATAGAAAATCTAGTTCGCTGCTCTGTATTGTGGCAAGGGAACAGAAACTATAAGGTTAAGAATAAGATGGGGGAGAAAGGGGAATTTAATATTGAGAAAAGAGTTTTTGCAAATGACCGTACCATCACACTCGGAGTGTTATTGCTTAGCGGAAGTATGCTTCAGAGATTTCCCCATGGACTGGACGTTTCTACTCGCTGCTCGATCCGTCGTACGCCAAGAACAACATCCCAATCATTGCCTCCGTGTCTGAGCACCAGCCAACATCTTGGTCGTCCTTCTACTTCGACCTGCAACTGCTGGTCTTCATGTTTCCAGTCGGCCTGTACTTCTGCTTCAGCAAGCTGACCGACGCAAACATCTTCATCATCCTCTATGGCATCACAAGCATATACTTTGCCGTGAGTAGCACCCCTAATCACTGCCCTTGTTTGCATGTGACTGGGCATTGTGTTTTTTGTTTAGAGTGAATAAGCACCAATGAAAAAGCATGCCAAATCAGTTTCCGAAAATTCTGTTTTGCTTTCTTTAAGGGGGCCATGACACCAAATCTTCAAGCTTGAATTATGCTTTTCATGTTATGCAGCATGCGTCCTACAGCAAGCTAGCAAAATGTTAGCACATTCACTGTGGTGGAAAACTTGTTTGTGAACTTTTTAATATTGCAGCTTAACTGTACAGCAGTCTGGTAGCACTGATGGGTGACGAAATGAAGTGAATTCTGTGCAGTAAATGTGTGCGTTATACACGTGATTTAATTTTTTACATGTGTACCCCCGTGGTCACTGGTTTGTGCTCTTTTTCTCGTGTGAGTGAAATAATTACAAACGCAATGCAACAATAATGCCCTTGCTGCACTGTTGGTTGCCATTGCAAATGGAGTAAGGAGAGTTTGGCATAGCATGGTTTCAGAATGTTTCGGAGCAGAAAACACAGTTGCAGCCCCGGCACTTTTTGACGTCATACAAGCCATGCCAGAATGGCAGTTACTGTCAGTGGGAGGTGCTAAGAGGCAGCAAATTCAAATGGAAATTTCGGGTTAGAATTCACACTTGAGCGCCCAGTCTTCTTTTCCTCTTAAAGCGAAGCTTTTTTTGCCTCTTTCTTCGACTTTCCGCTGCTGCTGTGCTCTTGCTGCCACTAATGGCCAGCCACGTAGGGACGTGGATGAGGTGTGGCCATGTCACAAAAACATAAAAGGCATGGGCTGTCAGTGTTTTGTTTCATGAAATTTGTTTATGAGCTGTAATTCTCAAAATTCAGAGAAATAACTTTGTAAAGAATGTAAGACAAAGTATGCATCACATGGAGGGCCTGCGCAGTTGTGGTTCAGGATAATTATTCGCAAGCGACACCCGCAGCATCGACACCGGATGTTCTATGACACGGTGCCCTTGACGCTATCACATTAGTACATGACAGGAGTGTGGCACAATGGAAAGATGACCGAAAAGCGCGTGTCAACATTTGCATCGTGTCGCATGTGCGCAATGCCTTCTGGACACCGTAACTAGGCGTGACCACCCACAAATGCAGTGCAGGAACTGCGGCACTTGTCTTCACACTCACCCGCAACAGCAATGACAGTAGAGGGAGGAGGTTGGGAGAATGTTAGTGAGGGAATAGAGAGAGAGAGTGAGGAGGCAGTTTTGTGAGCTACAATGCTACAACGCAGAATGGCGCCAAAGCGTGCGCTTAGTGCCTAGGAGACGAAGGCTCGTATAAAGTGTCAAGCAGAGCAAGAAGAACAAACACAAACGGAGCAGGCAAGGTAACATTTCACATCACGTCATGACTGTCATATGGCATCAATATATCACTGCCAAATAACATAAATGAATGCAAACAGCAGACAAAGCTTCGCTTGCATCGATTCCCACAGTGTGCAGGATCTGCATATTTGTTTATGTTATTTTCTTCTCCTTTTATATATATATATATATATATATATATATATATATATATATATATATATATATATATATATATATTGACCCCTCTTACAATGATAAACAGACTAGTCGGATGACCATGTCATTGGTCATTGTAATGAAAGGTGTGTTGGTGTGATTGAAATATTCCTCAGCACTCAAGTGGCATGGTATCATTGATGAACACTGGTTCAGATATGTGGGTGCAGCTAATAATAAACTAGTCGTGAAGATTAGATGGCAGTCACTAGACCTTGTGAGAGCTGCTGAATACCTGTTTTGCATGTATAGTACATCAGCTTGCATGCATGCTTCACATTTTGTACACTGCTAATGTCACGAAGAGAAGCGTCCAGCACAGTAGTTAATTGCCAGTGCCAGTCACACTTTGTGTCCAAATAGTTTGGTCAACTGGATTGTCATTTGTTCACACATCACAAAATTAGTGTACAGTAGTGTACAGTGTAGGTAGTCTGGATGCGGTTAAAGTAATTTTATACTTCTTCAAAAGGCTTTGAACAAGAAATGTCACAGTGACTGGATATATGATGCCAGTTAATGAAACAGAAAAATGCTAAGCAAAGAACTTCTAGAAGTTTTGTGTCTGAAAAGGTTTTCTCCAAGAAATGTGATATTTTCACTCAAGGTAGAAACCACAAAAGGTTAAGCTCCATTGTCAAAATATGAAAACCAGATATGCTGAAGCCTACTTTTAAACAACACTCATTTCAGAACCGTTCTTGAAAGTGAAGTTACGGTCTGTTTGATTCACCTGCACTTTTTTCACAAGTTTACTACACAGTTCCAAGCTTGTGCAGCGCCCATTCAGAAGTACAGCTGCAGCGCAACACTATGGCTTAAAGTTGTTGATGCACAAAATGAAACCAACGGAAGAAAAGAAGGCTCAGTGATCAATATATTTTATTGTATTCAGCTATCATTGCCGTTGCTGCAGAATACAAATTGGGCTTAGCCATTATGATCTCTAAGAAAGAAACAACAGTGCGTGAAGAGGGGCAGAAGTGAACTTGAAAATCATGTGCCGAGTAGCGATTAGGTGTTGAGTTGCCAGTCGGTGTTTTAGGTAGTCTTTTCCTATTTACACTAGCTTTATGCACTGTTGCTTCCTTCTTTAGTTGTGCCTGATTAGGTGCTCTGTGTAAGACTGAAAATTTTTGTGCTTCTATGGCTGTTGATCATGCAGGGTGTGATGGTGCGTCTGATGCTGGTGCTGGCACCTGTCATGTGCATCCTGGCAGGCATCGGAGTCTCTGCCATGCTCACCACCTACTCCAAGCAGGTGGACGTCGCTCCACCTGACAAGAAAGGGAAGCGCCATGAGGGAAACTACTTTATGCGCACTGAGGTGAGCACTTGACATGGCTCTAACATTAAACATCATAATAAATAAGACTATAAATAAGATTTTCGTCTGTGTAATCTGCCTGCATGTATAACTGTTGCGAGCATAGAGCATGGTGGCATTGTCAGTTAATGCCAGTGTAGCATTTGAGAACGGTTATTTCATTTCAGGCATTCACATGCAAGACTAAATGTTCTTTTTCTTCTTCACATCACATCACATTTTCTTTCTTTATGGAAGTTATGCAAAATGTTTGTGCTAAAGCAGCAAATGTTTGTAAATTATGTATGTAGTTGTATATGTACTATGTCTACATTATATGTGTGTATATAAGTATGTGTACGTGTATGTACGTATGTGTATAGTTGTGTGCGTATAAACTACATATGTAGTTGTATGCAGCTTGTATACCAAGCATGAGGACTCAATGCTAAGGTGTTGGGCCGCTGAACATGAGGTTGTGGGTTTAATTCCCAGCTTTGGCAGCCTCATTTCGATTGGGGCAGCATGCAAAAATGCTTGTGTTCTTAGGTTCATGTGCACATTGAACAACGCCAGGTGGTTTGAATTAATCTGGAGCATTCCCATTATACAGCATCTCGCATAGACTAATTTTGATCTTCATTATGCTTGTATCATTTACATACGTAGTGGGTTGCACTGTAGTCTCGATGCATGTGCTCTGTGTGACATTGGCTAGTGTCGTGCAACATTTTGCAGGTGGCACAGGGCTTTGTGGCCATGATGTGCATCTTCCTGACATCATACACAATGCACTGTACATGGGTGACCTCGGAAGCCTACTCGTCACCCTCCATCGTGCTGTCGGCAAGAGCGCACGACGGCTCGCGCATCATCTTCGACGACTTTCGTGAGGCCTACTACTGGCTGCGGCACAACACCCCAGAGGTATGCACCATGTAACCGTAGCCACATTCTGCAGCAGTGACTTTCAGGGATACTTAAATGTTGTGCAACATCAGTCGCAAATGTCTTGCTGTAGCTTACCTGCCAAATCTGCAGAATTTCCCGTAATGTTTACAAATTGGTGCTAATTTATAGTTTTACAAATTTTGATTCAAGTGTTCACATTACTGCTCCGCTCGTCAATCTCTGAACCTTTCTTTCTGTTGATGGTGAAAACATGTAACACAGGTACTTGCCTCGAGCAAGCTTATACAGATGGGATCCTCAGGCGGGTGCAATCTGCAACATCGAAGTCGGTGAAAAAAGTCAGTATAATTTAAAGACAATGTGTTGCTTGTCAGTATTTGCTGTGCAAAGTATATTGCTGCTTGCGTGCTGGTTTATAAAGGTAAATCATCTTTAATAGAGCGTGTATGTACAGTAGAACCTTTCTAATACCTTTCGGAAAGAAAGCACCAGGAAAAATGCACTTAATGAGAAAACATACGATCCAAATTCACTAAAAAATTAGGCAGACTCAACTGTACTTGACATCTACGTAATGCAAAACATTGCATGAATTGTTGCAATTAGAGACACTGGCAGATGCCGACCTGTTTGGGCCTGAGCCACCCAAGACACCTGTTTTCCTTGTTTTCCTTTTTGTGGCTTCTGCAAACTTGCATTAGCACTCGTCAAATTGAGCCTGGGTCAGCAGCTTCTTCTGTTGGAGGCATCTTGGCAGGAAGTTGTGACATGGCAAGAATCGTTGCAGTGTGAGACACCAATACATAAAACTACTGGTGGTGGCCAAGATGCACATTGTTGTTTTAAGACAGCAATGGGGAAGCCAAAACGAAATCAAGCTACCGGGCAATGGCAAAATACGATGCCACAATGCCACCGGAGTGAAACATGATGCTCACGGTGCACCGCCTGCAGCAAGAAATAGAGATGCGTTTGGGTTATTATTAAAAGCATGCAGTACACTTCCTGTGCCACACATGCTGTGAAACAAACGGAAGAGATGCTTATCGCAATGGAATAGCGTTCGTAGCTATGAATGCCAGCGTGTAACAACCCGCAAGGAAGGACATTTGCTGCCAACGGAACAGGAAACGGAGTGCAGAGTGCATGCGGCATTAAAGAGCGTTAGCTTGTACGGTACTCCGGTTAATGCAGGCGGACTGGACGTTTTACCAGAAGGGCGTAGGCGTAAATGTGAGCAGCTGGAGTGGTGCAGCCACCTGGTGGTGCAGAGCTCACCCAGACAAACACAGACATGGCCTCCGAAATTTGAGTGCACCGGCTGGCTCCGGCTGTCCCATTCGTCGTGCTCCCCAGCAAAAAAAGTGTAATGCAGCGCACGTGCCCGGCTAACCCGCAAGGGTGCTGTTAGCCAAGATGTACGGCGCCAGCAGAGGCCCCGGTAGAAGGCACACTGCTTGAGATCTCGGCGTGCACATTGGCTCTTTTTTCGCATTTTGTGGAGCATTTTCACCATCAAGGGGAAGAAGCAGTGTCCAGATCCTTCACATACACACACGTGCACATGCACACACATGGGAGCTTTACGTATGCACCTGTAGCTCCAGCCCAGAGCCGTCACAGTGCCGACTACGCTTGGGCTAGGCGTAGGGCCACTGCTTCACCCTCCTCCCTGCCCCATGCTTCTAAGAGCGTGTCCACTCCTTGCACCTCCACGGCACAACGGAAAGAATTTGGAAGGGAAATATGGGGAGCCTGGCAGGCAAGTGGCGAATCATTGTGTGCTATGCGAGCATAGCTCTCGCTTTCACCTTTGCTTTGCCAGACCGGCGCCGCAGGCTCCGGCGATGTATTGCCCTTTTCACAAAGGTGAGGAAGGTCAGGTGTCACCAGACGCAGTGGCATCAGCAATATCACGAGAAGCAAGCATATCGATGCCTGTTGCCATTTCACCGGTTCAGTTAGCATCACTTTTCGGCGTGCACTCACTCTTCTTTCTTTGTAACGTGCATACGCTTGTTAAACTGAGTATTTGTGCTGTTGCCTTGTTTGGATGCTGTGCTGCCAACTGAGCGCAACTGAGAAGAAATGTTGGATGTCACAGCCTGGAGTGTCAATAGCTATCGCAATAGAAGATAGTGGGTTTACGGGCCAAAAGCAATATGATTATGAGGCACGCCGTAGCGGGGGACTTCAAAATAGTTTGGCCACCTAAGGTTGTCTAATGTGCACCTCAATCTAAGTGCACAGGCGATTGGGTCATGCCATGTCTTGCTTCACACCCTATCCAGACGAAAACAAGTACCGACACCAGCATGCGAAACTGCTTTGAAACTGGCTGCTTTGGTGAGCCAGCGTTGGAACTAGCTCACAAAATGATAATCATAACTACATATCCCGCAAATTTCAAAGTATTGTGCGTTTCCAGCATATGACAATCTTTTACCAAGACATTCCACTTCTACATACCCACATCAGTGTAGCGGGAGTAAGTCTGCGTAAAAAAAAAAATTTAATCTTTTGAGAATAAATAGGTACCGGCATGCACTTTGCTCCTCGTACACCTTGAGCCATCATTTCTAAATCAGTAAAGTATTATATAGCAGCACAAAAGCATTCTTTTCTCGCCTAATCCATGCTGCAGCAGCCATATCAGAGCTCTCGAAAGCCACCCCGACACTTCCGTAGCCCTTTGTCGCAAGCGCTGCGACGCGGAGAAGGAGCCGGCCACGCCCACCTCAGAAATTACGCTCTCTACGTGTGATTGGGACGGCCGGAGAAAAACCTGCAGGCGCATCCAAATCTCAGAGGCCATGATACAGAGCTGATATTGCAGTAACCAAGTCTACTCTTTTTCGCTGCTGCTCTGAATTTTCAGAGGTCATGATTCACCGCTGTCGAAAATTTACTTCAGCAGCGAAGTAGAATATGCTCAGTTGATGCAATGCTAGCTCTGTGTTTGTGTGGTTCAGCTCTGCCCCATGAGGTGACAGGCATTTGTTAAGCTGCTGGCGTTTACCAAAACGACAGACAAGCTAAAACTCTCTATTCTCAGGTGACACGGGCCAGAGAGTTCTGCGGGGAAGCTGCCATTGCAGGGGCCAACTGCTCTCGAATGTTCATGTTCCGCACCTTTTCTTGTTCACATGGGATCTAGCAGCCAGAAATTGTATTATACGATCGCACTTTGGCGATATACTGAACAATCGTGTTTTCTGGGAACTTTTTAATTGGTAAAATAAGAAGTGTAACTGTACTGAATAAATTTTTTGCTTTCTCGATCGTGAACGTTAGCGCCGGCAAATCATACGAAACGGGATTGTATCCATGAGGTTCTATTGTATTCCTGAAGAGGAGTATTTTCAGACAAGCTTCTAAAAAAAATGTTTCCTATTCCCATTGCCTTCCCTCCCCTTTCAGTGGCGTGCTTGTGGGATTTTACAAATTTTAATGTTCACAGGCTGGCAGTGACAGTGGTAAAAGTCGTGAAGCAGTACCTCCCATTTCGTGCTGTGCTCAGTTTGAGTGCTGAATTGTGAGTTCGGCATAGAAAACAGCACTACATTGTGCAAGTTGGGGCGTGTCACTCAACTCATATGAAACGCGCAGCACCTTTTAAGAAAGGTGTAGAAACATTAAGAAAGCTGTAGTGTGTACTGTAGTAAAATCGAGGAAAGGAATTTTGGCCATCTGTCACTGTTTTACTTTCTTCTGTGAAAGATGATTTCACTCCACCAAACAACTGCCCTGAGAGTTCTAAGAGTTATCTTTACAGCCTAGTTTAGTGTCTGTTTTTAAAGACTGTCTGAAAATAATTTTAGGCACAAATACAGCGTTTGTTACTTGCCGTCGTAGCTGTGGCATTGTGCTACTAAGCCTGAGGGTGCGGGATCGAACTCGGCCACGGAAGCCATGTTTCAATGGGTGTGAAACGCAGAAACGCCCGTGTACCGTGGATTGGGTGCACGTTAAAGGACCCCAGATGGCCATATTAACAAAGAGTCCCTCCACTACAGCATGCCTCATAATCAGTTCGTGGTTTTGGCACATAAAGCCCCAGAATTGAAAATGAAATTAATTTAACAGCGTTTGTTTTCCCATATTAAATGTAAGCGAATGACTACAATCACTGCAACAGGTTCTGGTTTCTTTGGTACAGTCTTCTGATTTCTTCATCAGTTGACAGATGCCGTTGTTTCACAGGTATAAAGGCATCCTTAACACTACTAGAGCTTTCAACTTTTTTTTCTTACCTTGGTAACACCACTGTACCCTAAATCATGAAAACAAAAGTAAAGAGAGGCACTTGATGTTGACTTATTGGGGAACATACCAATAGGTCTGTTCACCGAAGTCGTTTATACCAGTGTATAACGTTCACTGACCCCCAGCTTATTTATCCACCATTGGCAGGATGCCAAGGTGATGTCGTGGTGGGACTACGGCTACCAGATCACCGCCATGGCGAACCGTACCATCCTGGTGGACAACAACACGTGGAACAACACGCACATCTCTCGCGTTGGCCAGGCCATGGCCTCTCCCGAGGACCGTGCCTACGAGATCATGCGTGAGCTGGATGTCAACTATGTGCTCGTCATCTTTGGCGGCCTCTCGGGCTACTCGTCAGACGGTCAGTAGCTGCTCCCCTCTTGTTGTCCTGCTTTTTATATCATTGCCATTGTGTCTTGGCTTTGACAAGCACATGTGTTAAAGCTGTTTGGCACTTTCTCGCAAATTTTTCTTCAAGCGCGTGCTCTATACCCTTCAGGTGCTGTATGCAGAATTATGCACACCAATTAGTGCATCAAATGTAAACCCACTGATGACAATAATATTTAAAATGTGTCGCATACATCTTGAAACAGTTTTGATTGACCTGCGCTGCAAGTTTAAACAATTAGTATAAGCTCTCTTTTAGTTAAACAAGTTGCAAGGTAAATGGCTGGGTGTTTGCTCTCGGCGTCGGTACGTCGTCATCCAACAGGTTCGCTTCTTTCATCGTCTGCCACAATTTACATCGGGCAATACTTTTAGGTAGCAGTATAACCCATCACAGGGATTGCGCAGCTCAGCCAAGGTCAAAGGTTCAATCCCGTTCATGGCAGCCAGCCTTATTTTGATGGAGGCGCAGTGCAAAAGCGCATATGCACTGTGCATTGTGTGCACATTAAAGAACCCCAGGTGGTCAGAATGAGTTCGGAGCCATCCACTACAGCATGCCTTATAACCCACTATGCTGTTTTGGGATGTTAAACATACACTTTGTTTAAGTAGCTAGATAGGCGCTTTCTAAATACTATGTTAGACATGAAATAGTTGTTCACTTATTTGACATTCCTGTAAGAATTCTCTCATGTTGTTTACATCATGTAAACTTTACAAAACTCATTCTAGAATTGACAATTCTTCTGTTCTGCAGCTGTAAACTTTTCACAATTCTGAAGATGCAAGAAGTGTGATGAAATTAAGTTTTCAATGGACATAATTAATTGCGCTTGAATAAACTATTGGTGACATAAGCACCGCAGCACCGCATCGTCATGTGAGATGGAGGGCGAGTTTTGCGGTGAAGCTGCCGCGGCGGGTGGCTACTGTTCTTGAGCATGCACACCTTGGGATGTAGCAGCTGGAAAACATATCATACAATTGCACTTTGGTGATGTGCTGACCATTGGTGCCAAAAGATTATGTGTGAACTGGTAAAAAAAAGCATAGCTCTGTTGAGTCATTTTTGTGTTCTTGATCATGGATGTTGCCTACGGGAAATCACCCATAACAAGATCGTATCAAAGAGGTTCTACTGTAGCTTCCCTGAGTTTTCAGCTGCCCCGTTACAATCTGCTTAGTTTGGCGAACTGTCCAATTGGCTATCCAGGTTGTGTCGTCGATAGGTGTTGCTTGTAATAGTTGGAATATTGGTCAATGTTTTTCTATAAAGAAAGAAAAGTAACAGAAAGACAATACACAACAACAATTCATCATTACACACACAACAGCACACACTTCCAGCACACAACAGGTGTCGTCTGCTTCGCATTACATAGACGTCATCAGTAGTTGAGTCTGCCTAATTTTTTTAGTTACTTCAGATCGTACGTTTGCCCTGTTTGTATGTTTTGCGTTCTTTTTTTTTTTCCCCCTATACGTATGAACGAGGTATGAACTACTGGTCAAGCGAGTACGGTTTAATGAGGTTTTATTGTATTCGAAAACAACTTTTCTCCTGTTTGATTTGCTATTCAGCATTTCCGAATGTTGTTAGCACCCCTATGCTCGAAAGCCTGAAGGCAGAGTGTGTCATTACTCCTGCTTTCTGCAGACATCAACAAGTTCCTGTGGATGGTGCGCATTGGCGGGAGCACAGACCGAGGCCAGCACATCAAAGAGCAGGACTACTACACACCGTCGGGAGAGTTCAGTGTGGACCGTGAGGGCTCCCCTGTGCTGCTCAACTGCCTCATGTACAAAATGTGCTACTACCGCTTTGGCTCCGTCTACACTGAAGCTGGTAAATGTCACAGTAGTACATTCTGCAGCTCAGCTTGGCAACGTTTCAAAAGTTCCCACAAATCTTCCTTGTTCCCAATGCGATCCTTTCTTATTGCCAAACGTTTAACCCTTTATGGACAAGTGTTACTTATTAGGCAATGCTCCTCTTGTTCCAGTATGTTGCCTATTCTACAACACACCAGGAATTTGAAAATCTATTTTTGTCATGTTCCGTTTTGAGTATGGAGTTTCTGGCTACCGTACTTACTCGAATCTAGGCCGGCCATGATTCTAAGCCGACCCCCGAGTGTCCGAAGCCAGAAAAAATAAAAAACTTGCCTCGAATTAAGGCCGAACAAGGAAAGTGAGGACAGCGTTCACAATATGATAACAGCATTTATTTAATAAGAACATGCCTAGCTCACCGTACGTTGTCACCACCGTTAGCCTCGTCCCTACAGCCCAGACCACACAAACGCTTGCGGACTCACACAAGCTCACGTCCGCGCACCCATGCATGCGCAGACAGTGCAACATCGCACGCGTCAAAACTCGGCGCGATCTCGGTGAACAGCTCCTCTCTATTATTGTGCACTTATCTTCCTTATCACCGTCACCTTCTCGTTGCGGCACATGCAAAAGCAACTCCCGTTGCCCCTTCCAACGATAGACATTTTTCTCATAGATGCTGAAGTCCCGCATGGCTTACTACGCCTCTGCCGCTAGCACAATTTTTCATTTGAAAGCTGCACTATAGTGTGCCATTACGATAACACCCCACAGCACATTGATACCATAGAACCAGCTATGATACGACAGAGGTCAAAGCGACGACATCGCTCGTGTATGTACTTCAGTTGTCTACTTGCCCAGCTAGTAGTGGCGGTGATACTGACTTTTCTAGATGGCACTAGCTATGGACCATATTTATCATTTTCAGTTACAAACAGGCGCGTTTCTTTAAATCCTCGAATCTAAGGCGACCTTAGAGTTTTGTACAGTCGCCGACCGTTTATTCGGACCTCACGGGGACTGCGGAAATGTCCAAATAAACAGGTGTCCGAAAAAGTAGATTTAAAAAAAAAAAAGAAATCCTTTATTTCCACGCATTTATTCGGGCTCACTAGTAGGGTTGAAGAAATGATGAATGCGCCATTGCACGCTGTTCCATTCGTGCGCAATCGGATAAGCCTGAATCTCGGAGAGGATCGTACGGTCACTATAGGCGGCTCAAAGCACAGTCACTGCTTGTGCATGCTCCACATGCGACGGCAGCGTAGCACATGGTGCGCCATCTTCCGACTCGGAGTCATCGTCTGGCGGCACAGCAGAAACCTGACGAATGATCTCGCCGTCGAGTTCTGCACATGTCAGTACAGAAGCGTGAGCACCTGTGAAACTGTCAAATGAGACGGTGTCTGGAACCACCGCACAGGTCTTGGCAGAACACTTTCAGCGTCAGTAGGGTGCACATCGGGAGGCGACAAATCCTAGGCTCTCAACACCCGCTTGCCGGCATTCCCCAGCACAGTATGCGCAGGCACTGTCGGTGCCATTAGACACCTGACGCTATGTTTCCATACGCCACGTTGCATCACTGCAACCTCGACACAGCACACAAAGCAAACATCACCACGCGGTCACGCCGATACCAGTTGCACAAACGAAAAATGTGGCCTACTCGCAGCGCCGTGCACGAAGAAACAAACAAATCAGCTGCTGGATTGTCTTGACATGGCTTACTAAGCTGAGACCGGAACTGCTGTAGCCATGAACCAGGCAGAAACGATGATGATGAGCGGGGCTTTGCAGTAGAAAATGGCGTTCAGCAAGTCGAACCATGCACCGGTCAGAGTCGGTGCATGGTGCTTTCGATCGAGTTGGCTCATGGAGTGTCCGAAAAATCAGACGAGAAGTTGCAAGTTGTCCGAACTTTCAGCAGTCGTTATACATTATGGTCTAAGGGGAGGATGGCGGTGCAGCAAAGCAGACCGAATAATCGAGCATGTCAGAATTTTGGGAGTCCGAAAAATCAGTCAGTGACTGTATATGATTATTTAGAAAAAACTATCAACCTAGGTTTGAATAAATACGGTATGTATATCGTTTCAGCCTACAATGCCGAATGACAGGTAGCAAGCGTTATTAGTTGGATTGTCGTAGAAATGGAAGACAAGCAAGAAATAAGTATGCCAGGTGACTCGCTTTCTTTGGAAAGCGCAGCCAGAGAAGAATTGCTAGTCCAATATCCCCAGCTGCTGTGATATCATGCAGGAAATGCAGGGGAAGTGCAGTGTACACCCCTAAGTCATATCCGACGAGAACTGTCTGTACAAGCTCCACATAAAACCTTTGGTGGCTTGATGTGTGGCTCACCTACAGTGTTCTGCCCGGTGTTGCCCAGCTACTGCTGGAAAAGCCTCCGCAATATGTTTTTTTTTTCCTCGCATTGAATATTATCATCACTGTATTCTACACATATCGATGAAAAAATAAACATTTCCCATGGGTACCCTTTTTATAGGGTAAAGCAGTGCCGACTTGACAGTTTCGCCTCATCACTATTCTGCCCCCATTCAAACTTTGTGAGGGGAAATACTGGCAAGCACCAGACTGTTCTAGTTGTAATTTACTACAACACTTGCTTTGACAAGCAAGTTCCAACGTGGCAACTGGCTTCATTGCTGTGATTGTTGCCGCCGCCACACAAGCACAGCCAGAAGAGACGTGCAGCACTCTTGTTTACTCTCTCTCTCTCTCTCTCTCCTTTTTTTTTATTTTTTTTTACAAGCTACACCAGCGCACCTAGCCTTGTTGCTACAAAGTCAGCAAATTTTTCTTTGCGTCATGATCTCACCATAATGTTGGTGATGCTAGGCCTGGCATAAAACTTTAAAATCATTTCTCAACATTCATACTTGCTAAGTGTGATCTTGGCACATACAAGAAGCGTGTGGTACTGTTTTTACTATTTGGAAAATGTCTGTCATTATTCCTTTAACTAGCACCAGTCAGACACTGTTAACTTTCTTTACAGGTGTTATACACTCATGAAACGAGAAAAGTGGTACAGACTCATGATGAAACTAACAGTGCGGTAAAGTGTAGGATGAAGGCAAGCAAAGCTTACGTTGTGAGGCTGCAAGGAAGCATCATTTTGTTCTAAAAGTCAACTTTGTTGAGATTATGGTGGGCTACTTGGCTGACCATTATTGTAGAAGCAGCACATTTCTGGATTACATAGACAAACGTCAAAGCAGAGCTGTCTGTTCGTGTATCCAGAAGTGTGCCGCCTCTATTTTATTTTGTGTTTGTTTCACCTTAGTCGTTGCCACTGATCTGTCTGGAAGGATTTTGTTCTGCTGCTGCAGAGGAAACCAAGAGCTTCCGTTGACCAATTTTATTCACATTTCCAGGCAAACCACCAGGCTATGACAGGGTGCGCAACGCTGAAATCGGCAACAAGGACTTTGAGCTTGACGTTCTAGAAGAAGCATACACGACAGAGCACTGGCTGGTGCGCATCTACAAGGTCAAGGACCTTCCAAACCGGGGCATCTGAGGACCAGAGCAATCGTCACTTGCTGCTGTATCCTGTGACATACAATCCGTGCAGCAGCGGGCCACACTGCAGCATCGAGATTGTTCTCCATTCTTTTGCTGGACACAACAGTGTCATGGAAGACATGCAAATCATCCTCACATTTCTGCGAGAAGCCCTGTGACATCCTTGGCTCTCCCCCCTCCCTTTTTGTTTACCCTGTGAAAGTCCTTGTGGGTTTTTCTCTCTTTTTTTTTTTTCTGGGCCATGTGTTGAATGAGAGAATGGGTGCTGAATGCGAATAAAAGCTTTCTACAAAATAATTCACTATTTGAATTTTATGCAGAGCTTTGTGGAAGTATTGGAAGCATGTATCTGTAGTGGCCATAAGGTTTCTAAATTATTCCACAAGAGAAGGTTTTGCCTCCACCCTCATTAGGTACGGAAACTAGCTCAATTCATCAAAATGAAAACTCTGTTAGAAAAAGTTTCCCTCCCCCTGCCTCCCCCCCCCCCCCTTGTTGCAAAGCTTAATCGGCAAGGGGCTGACTTCGCTTCATTTTGCAGCGTTCAACTACTACACTATCTGGATGCCAATTTTTTCTTGAACAGAAGTTTCTGAAGAACTCTGCACAATCTCTGTGCAAGTTACTGTGTCAAGTTCTAGTCAACAGTCTTATTGACCATGTGAAATGCAAGCTGCCGTACTTTGATTCCCATCCCCATAGACAGTATACAGGAAAACATGGTCCGATTGGCTGGTACGGGGATGAGGTAGGGCCCATTCAGGTGTGACAAGACATGCGAGTGCAGTGACAGCACACATTGTTAATGTTCTTATCATTGCCTTCTGTCTGCAATACCCTCTTTTCCCAAGATTACACAAGCAGCCACGGTGCATTAATGCTGCACAGTGCTTCATTTGTGAATATATTTTCTAAATATATCTAGTTGTGCAATTAAGCTTTGTTTGCAAACAGGCAAAACAATTTCAAAATAAGTTTTTACAACCATAGTTCCTGTGAGATATTGACACGTCCGTTTTCATATGTTGCATAAGCTGCAATAACCTCGCACCCAAGACTGGTCCAATGACTAGTCCTGAATGCAGTCGGACACATCACTTTATCCTGGTTGGAGGACGTGTTGTAGATAGACACATTTTGTTGCAAATTGAACGAAATCTGAATCTGCTCTTTCAGTCAACCAGACCGTGCTCTTTGGTTGTTTCCGTGGAGATGAAAAATTGGAAAATTTGGAAGACGCTTAAGCTTTGCCTCTAAGAGTGGAACGCAACAGCATTTAAAGATCCCTGACTGCTTCTCACGCCTCCCGGCAACCGCAGCGTAGGTAACCAAAATGTTTACCGGGAAACGCTCACGGCAAACACTATGCATAAAGGTGGGCTTTCTGGTCGAAATGTAGCCTCTCGCAGGGGCCGCGATGCAGTGGAGGTGAGCGCCATCTGGAAGTCTTTCAAGAAAGGGGGCGCACTGCTCTGTGGACTCCGAGATATTTACGTGCCGGCATGCGCAAATGGCAGGCGTTGTCTCCGGTTTGTGCATTGTAGAAATGCTGGAAAAGGGGTTTATTTGAGTTTTCACGTAGCAGAATTATGTTTTCTCGTATGTTCAAATTACAGTTCGAAAGCCATCATATTGGTACGTTGTGTGTAAGTCGTAGTTTACTATTTTTCCACATTTGTTAGCTTGAGAAATTCAATTATTTCAGTGAATTCCTTGCGTCACATGAACGACCTGGGTATGTGTGGTTCGAAAATGTTCTTGTTGATGCGACGCTGGACGCCGACGTGGGACGCAGGATTTTCTGCGACACGGGCTCCTTAACGCTATCGCGTGAAAATGGCCTCGGCTGCATGTTATTGCGAGGTGTCCCTCGGCTACTATGATTAATAGTGGTCAAACAAGAGACATTTCTGAGCACGATTTCTCACCACCATGTAAAAAAAAAAAAAGTCCAGAAGCAACGCTTCCCCATTGCCTAGGCAACCCACAGGCTGTGGAGCAGAAGGTACTGCAAAACATTCGGGCAGAAGCCATCTCTGGATGACTGTCAGCATTAATGCGACACACCATATTGCCCCTGTCAAACATGTTGTGTACGAGCGTGCACTGCAGCCGGGCTCCTCTCGCACTTCCGTTTGGACATGCTTGCGCCATCTAGCGGTGCTGCCACGAAGTACATGCATGGTTTTATATTTTTTTTATTCAAGGGGTAAAAGTGGGTCGCATTTTGAAAGATTAAAACTGGAGAGAAATCTTTTTCTTGTCTGGCAAGGTGCGGGATATTGTTATTTGGCAGTCCAAAGCTCAGAACTCATAACTTCTACAAACAATTAGCACAAGCGCTAGCCTCTCTTTAGACATAAACATTATGTTTAAGTAAGCGAAATCACTCACAGGAACGTGTAATGGCAAATCAAGCTGTTAGCAAATCATGTGACGAACTCATCGCAACAAATTTCAGTTGGCAGGCATTATGAATACAATCAAAAGAAACTGCGTAAACAAAAGTAACAAATACAGGCAGACCCGGCAATCCCTTCTTACTTTTGTTCTGATTATTTTTAACAAAGGAAGAAAGCACAAAAAGTAGCTCGCAGGTGGGGTGGTGCTTGCCATTACTATTACAAGACCTTATCATTACCAGGTGCATCAGAACAATTCTGCGCCCATCCTAGCGGACCTTTCGGGCCTTTAGTCCTTGTCTGTTGTCCTGTTTTGCTGGTTTCCAGTATACTTTTTTGTAACAAAATTAATGGAATACCAACTAGACAACTCAGCCACTCTTTCTTGGGCGTAACGTATCTTAGTAAACATCGTCTTGGTGTCAAAGCTACCATTCGCTGCGCAGAGCAGCGTCAAGGCTATGTTAATTTGCTTCTCATCATATTACATTACTGTTGTTTATGTGTATGTAAAGGGCGAGAAATGTGATGCAATACGCCACTGTTCTATTCTTGTAAATGCGACTAAAAAAGCAGCAAGCTTGTCGTACCTAGAGCTACGCTGCGAAAATCCTGACTGCCCTGAATCTGTGCTTTCATTCACGCACACGTCGAAGCGGATCATCTCGGCCGGTGCGTGCGGTGACCCCGGGGCGAACACTCGCTACGACAGCGGGAGCTCGCGCGACGGCTCTGCCGTAAACGTGAAGGCTGTTTTGGCAGCGTGCGCTATAGGTGCTGGATATAGGCACCGGCTTTTGCGACTTTGTGCGATCATCGGCCTTCCAAAACCGCTGCATCACAAGACATTCCATGCTATTTCTAAGTGTGACCAAGACTCATGCAAAAACAATTGGATTTTGAAGAATAGAAGGTTTTGAAACTTTCAAACCTGTTTTTCTCATTTTCAAATTTTTTGATATTTTTGCGTCTTCCGGGAAGCCTTTTGTACACTTAGAATTGGTGTATACTAACGAAATTTGGCATACATACTCTTGAAGGTATGTAGAATGCCGATATCTACTTGAAATTTCAATTTCGGTCGTCAATAATTACAATAGTACGAAGTTATGTCTCAGGGAACTGAAAGAAACAATGGTTGAAGTGTCAAAATTTTTTTCTCCCACTTCCAATAACTGAACATATTTTTTGACTAGATATCGGCACTCTGTGATCTATGAAGAGCTAAATGAGCTATAGCACAATACTTTTTGTGAAAGTTTAGTTCATAAAGAAGTGCCCTTAAAGATCACTATAATTTGTCATTCAGTATAGTATAACTCGAGAACTATAGCAGCTACACAAAAACCAATTGCATATTTCAAATCTGCATAAAAAACTCTCTAATTGGCTGAATTTTGCAGAGTCTGGTACAAATAATAAAAAAAGCCTCTCCCCTTAATTCACTTACAGCGGACAGGTACTAAAAGACATACGTATGCCACTTTTTGTTTAAGTGTTAGGTAAAAAGAAGGCACTTGCAATATTCATATAGTAACAATATTTTTACGATGTATCCATCAACGCTTGCAAAAGGTGAGCAGCGGTAATTAGTTTTGCGGCACCTGCACTTATTATCCTTAAATGAAAGGACAAAGTTTGGAGTGAAATCAGTTTAACCCAATATTGATACATATTTTGGGGGGTGCAAAAATCAGGAAATGTTGAGTTTTACCTGAAAACGAAGGACCCTATATACTGCATAGACTAGGCCCATAGGCCCGTGCAAGGGTTGCACCCCCAACTTGGCAGCCCAAATTTGGGAAAAAAATTTCCAGCAAAGCAATAGCCTCCGGTGCCCCAATGCCGCGCACACGCATCAGCGAATTTTCACGCACTGCGCACTTCCGTGTGCCACTACTAAAAGGCTCCACTACTTTCACTACTAGATGGCCATCACCATCTAGTAGCAGCCCTTAGACGGATGCTTCGGTCCCATGTCAATGCCGCACCTTGTAAAAATTCTGGGAAAAAAAGTGCAATCCTTACACAAGTCTATACAGCATATATGGCACGAGTTTGATTCTGCCTAGCACTGAAGATATTTTAAAGGATTCCTTTGTTTGTCATTCAAGAGTGGCACATATCTAGTTACCCCAGTTAAAGAAGTTATGGGGTTTTACGTGCCAAAACAACTTTCTGATTATGAGGCACGCCGTAGTGGAGGACTCCGGAAATTTCGACCACCTGGGGATCTTAAACGTACACCTAAATCTAAGTACACAGGTGTTTTGGCATTTTGCCCCCATCGAAATGTGGCCGTCGTGGCCAGGATTTGATCCCGCAACGTCGTGCTCAGCAGCCAATCACCGTACCCACTGAGTAACCACAGCGGGTACCCGTTAGTGTTGGAGGTTCATTGAAGAGCGGTGCATACCGAGTGATCCAAGTGGCATAGGTCACAGCACAAAGTGCAGGAAGTATCCCAAGAATGCTAACTGCATTAAAAATCATCTCCGTCGCTGCACTTTCTCGCTTGCAACCTGTACTGCTCCTATTAGTATCCCCAACACTTCTGGTTGTTCTTGGTTCCCTCACATGCCGGGAGTTTTGCATCGATACCAATTACGAGGGCTGTCATCCAGGTCCCCCTCACCACACACCCTTATATCTCCACACTGTTGACTTGACATTTAGGTGTCAGGGGGCATGCTAGGCAGTTCCAACACTTTCATCGGCTTTAGGCACTGCAAACAGACAAGCTCTACGTAGCATCGAATTGCTAGACGGCATAAAAACAGTTAAAACTCGAAATGCCTGTGTGCCTTTCCTGCCATAAATAATTTTGTACATCAGATGCACTGTCCGACATGAATTATGGCACGAGACTTCAGTAAATCATCCAATAGTGCACAGAATGGGCTAAATCGCCTATGAAAGCACACAGATGTGCTTCCATTGCAGGCCTCCCAACGAGAACGACCCTGCAGCTCTGGCAAGAGAAGTAGTGGGTAGGAAACTCACTTGCGGACACTACTCAAAGACTAAAGGAGAGTCTATGCTGGTAGGGAAGCTTGCTTCCTGGAAGCATGACGAGACACTTCTATTTCTTATGCCTCCTCTAATAAAAAACCAATTACGCTCTTAGGTAAACACACCTTAGACAATTCGTAAGAATTTCTAATGTACAACTAAAACTTGCAATGGGGCCTGGCGTGGAACCTTTTAAAGAGTACAAGTACCATTGTTCATATTATGCGTCAGAATTGCTGCACTTCCGCTTTGCCAGCAACAACACAGCAGTCTCGCCAATCCTGTCAAGATCATTTAATTATTGCACTGTACTGCCTAAAGCCATGCTGCTGTTCACCCTATTCATTACTCATATCTGCACACTTAATTGCACATATCTGCACACTAGCCGCCACTTTATCGGCTAGTTAGAAAAAGTTAGCTTTTTCCACATGGCTACATATAGTGCAACATGGAATGGTATAAGTTACCACTGCAATGTCCTCGTGGGTAACTCCTCAAATATCCTAATTTCATAGCAAAATCACATCCATTATCATTCGTTCTAGCGGCTGAAAGTAGATTTTTACCATGTATATAGTCCACACCGTGCAAAACAAAACAAGCAGCAGACCTTTCTGAGCAACTTTATTGAGGTGCGGTAAAAGCCACTGCTGCTTTGCAGCAGTGGGCAGCCAGCCATATGGAAGCTCAGTCGAAGAGTCCGAAGCCCATGTCGTCATCCTCCTCTTCGGATTCCTCCTTCTTGGCCTCTTCCTTCTTCGAGGCCTCCGGCTTGGCTGCGGCTGCCCCACCTCCTGCGGCTGGAGCTACTGCAGCAACGAACTTCGACGGGTCCTTGAGGTACTCCTTGGCCTACATGCAAACGCATGATTGAGGTGAGTCTCTTGGCAACAAGTACTAACATGCTGTGCCCACAAACTAGTTGGTTACTAAAAAAATAATCAGTGCACCACTTAAGACAGACATGTTAGCTGAACTTCTTGCCTCGACAAAACAATTCTGAGTGTGCTGACTGCTTTCCCTGTGTTAGCTCATTACACTTTGCAGCCTCTCAATAGAATGGTGTGGCCAGTCCAAGCTATGTGAAACTTGCACTTGGGAAATATGAATTTCTCACCATCTTGAATGTTGTCTGCTTGATAGAAAGCACTTTGAGCAAAATGCGATATGTGCATCCAAGGTTGAACCTATGGCTCTAGTTTACTCACTAAAGGACAACCAACCTTCCGAAGGAAGTTACGAGGAAGTCTAAAAGGCTTTGCACAGAAAACCACCTTTTAAACACATATTTGCCTCACAAAAGTGAAAGCATTGGATCGACTAGCTACTACAATCCCCAAGACAGACCTACAGCCGTTGAAAAATTCACATCTGACAGCAGAAACCAACTAGAAGCGGTGCTCGCTCCAACGTAACACTGACCATTTCTGCCTCCTTGAATGTGATGTCTGTCTCCACAGCAATGGCAATGAGGTTCTTGAGACCATTGACAATGGAGTGTGGAACCGATGCAACAGTCGGGTATCCGATGGACAAGGATACAGCAGCGACATTGCGGACACCTTCCACAAACGCTGATCGCAGGTCCTCTGGTGTGATGTCCAAAATGTCGGGAGAGAAGACAGTGCCAGAATCGTACACCTGTACAGGAAAGTTGGGCGTGTTAACACAGACAAAAATATTAAATGTTTATAATACTTGAAATACTACAACGAACACATAAATCTAGGTTTGTCAATGTTGAATAAAACTGCTAATTGTCTCCAGGGCACTTCGAAAGGTGACGTTTAAACTATGACATTAGTTTGCAATAGCTTTTAATGTCAGAAACCGGTTCTACTGAACTCCAGACCTGCACACCTGGTTTAGTTCGCCCCTTTTGCCGCTAGGGACAGAGCGTACGAGCAGAGTGCCGCTAGTTATAACTTGTTCGCTGTCGTCTGCTTCTGCGATCTGTTCAGCGCTTGTGCTGCCATTTTGGCAGGCACAAAGCGCCTGTATTGGTGTTAAAGTAGCAAATTCGCAAAATATAAAAAGAAAACACAAATTTACGAATGCTCTGCATTTGAATATTGAAATTAGAGGAGGAGGAGCGGTGAAAGAAAGGTAGGTGGCAGCTGCCATGCAAAACGGCATAAATTTCCCTTTCCTAACCTCCGTAAGAGACTGGAAGAATTGTTTTAAAGGATTCATAGGATAATCCAGCGTTTTTGAATTGATTTCATATGCCCTAATGTCGCTGATGGCATTAGGATTTACTGCTGTGTGCCGTAGTGAAAGGCAGATATGGTAAATGTATTCACAAGTAGGTCCTGCGCCTGATATGTGCAATAGGTTGATCCAGACTGTTTCAAGGAAAGGCGAGCCTAGCTTGTTTTTAATGTTGGATGTCTAGCTCAGTAGAAAGCTTGAAAAAGCGATCCCACTGCTTTAAAACGTGCTGACTGCAGGCCTTGTATCACACAACTCTTTTCAAACTGCAATGCTAGCTAGCTTTTCTGCGTGGTACGGTGGCAGCAGAACGGTGGTGCGAAAGATGCGTACGCAGTGAAGCTGTATATGTAATTCTCTTTTTGAACTCGCGACTAATTCACAAACCTTTATGAGTCAAATGAGCGGTAATCGTTTGTCGTCGAACGTTATGGTGGTTTCTCTATGAACTCTACAAACAGTGTGACTTAACGTTAAAGATCTGTGTGGTTTGCTACTGCATGAAAAAGGCAATATGAGCGGCTACTTAACGCTACCTTAGAGAGCAGTGGGCTACACGCACCGACCTTTTCGAGGTTCAGGCAGTTCGTCACAACAGCCGCCATACTGATTACAACACTGCACCAATGAACTGTAGAGTAGCAGACAAACAGGTTATAAAAGCGACACCAACAGCCAATGGTTGAACAAGAGTGGGCGCAAGTGGCTCCCATAGAAGCCGGATATCTGTGCAGGTCTGGAGTTCACGTTACTGTGCAATGCTATACACACTCCGTGCAGGTGCATACCTGGAGAATCTTCAGGCCATACGAGAAGGGCGAGATGTTCAACATGTTGAGAAGGGTGGCCTCAGAAGCCCCGACCCTGTCATCCTTCTTGATCAAGTGGATCTCGTTGAGAATTTCAATGGTACCCTTCGAGATCTTGGTGGGGATCTGCAGGGCCTGGAAGAAAGAGGTCTTCTCGGGGCCAAGGCCGGTGTTTTGCGCCGGGATCATGACGTCCAGCGGGGCCAGGGCGCCAGCTCGGGCGGGCGCCTTCACCTTGTTGTCGATTATCTTCTCGCGCACTTCGGTCAGGTCCTCCTTGGTGAAGACGAAGCCGACGTTGCCCTTGATGTGCGGGAGCAGCTTCTCGAGGGCCGGGTTGTTGTCCAGGTGTCCACGGATGGCCTTGCGGATCATGGTGTTCTTGCCCATGAGCAAGACGGCGTGCTTGCGCAGCGAAACACGGATCGTCTGCATCTGCTTGGAGCCGACATTGTCGACGCCCACGATGAAGCACTTTGGGTACTCGTCGAGCAGCTGCACCAGCCGCAGGAAGTAGTTGCTCTTCCAGGTCGTCTTATCCTCCCTGACCATCTTGATAGTGAGCCAAGGATTACTCTTGCGAGTTTAAGGACTGTCAAAGAGAAAATAACATGTCGCGGTTACATGCTTGCGCGCGGTGCGTAAACGGAGATCTAACAATTTAAATTCAGTTATGGAGTTTAACGTCTCGCAACTGCGCAATTGGTTACGTGGAACTCCGGGTTAATTTTGATCACCTGGGATTCTGTAATGTGCCGCCAAATCCTAGAAGACGAGCGTTTTGCATCATGATCCGCGAGCTGCTGACAAGAGGGATGTTTGATACGGCACACGCGGAAGGCGGATAGCCACATTCCCGTGTCATACGGACTGTTTATGCGCTTGCCCTCTGGTTGAGACACACACACGTTATCGGTGACAAGGCGATGTAGAAAATGCGACGGCGTGCCCATAAATTCACATGCGAGTCACTAAAACACAACACAGGTGACCAAATATGCTGTACAACCACGCAGCTTGGCCACATGCGTCCGAGTATACACGAATGATTTTAAAACTGCAATTCGCAACAAACAAAACTGAGACACACGTAAACTTTGTCCGAGGACCACTTCTTTTAAATACAGAATGGTAACAGCGACACTCCGCTCGTAGATAATCATTCGCAAGCCCGGCACGCAGCCTGCATTGGCCGCAAGTTTACACCGCGAACAAAAGTCCTATAAAGTTCCACGCTCATTCCGAATTGTTCAGATAGAAATTACAAACAGTTCGCGTGTCTGCAGTTTCAATATTTACCAACAGCAATTAATATAAGACTCGATTAACTTCGATTTTCAGGAGCGAAATTTCATACCGTAACAAGACGACAACTCTTCGTATGAAAGGAAGTTGTGAAGCGGAAGCAGCCGAAAGCTTCTCATCTGACTTCGACTTAGTCTCGAATTTGGATTCAAGTTAGAATACACGGAATATTTATTTTCGGTTTCGTTCACAGCACTACTCGTGCGGTATGAAAGTACGTCAAGCTGTTGTCTTAGATTATCGCATCTCGGCCATTTTAATATTAAGAAAATGTTTCTCTTGGTCTTTTTGAAAATATTAGTAGTATAGGCAGTATAGGTCCTAAAATTGTAAAGCCATCTCAGCTAATTAAACAGTCCACTATGCGAATCATGCAGTACTGGCAGCGCGCGCATCCCTTACCAAAATCCCATTTAAGTTCGGAGAATTTATCTAGTGTCAACGTTGGAGAGAGCTAGCTCTAGAAGGTTTTACGCCCTCTCTTCATTTTGCTAGAGTGCATGCAGAGAAAACGAAGCGGCTGGAGTTCAACGTGGCTTGAACCTAGTTCAAGAACACGGTTCTTCAGTGCTTCTTCCTGGCACTCAGGCTCAGCCTGGCGCCTGCTGCGAAGCGTTGACGCGCTCGCACCGGCGCCTGCTTTACCAATGCCTCATTTGCTTAACCCATGGCGAGAAGCGACCAAGCGCTGCCGAAGCAGCTATTTATGGCGCGTTTAGAGTCCGACTTTATCGGTGCGCGGACAAGCGCCGTTCGACGCCGAGCGCGTTGGCAGCGTCCGGTTACGTTGGCTGCACCAGTGCGGCTGCAGACGCTGTTGTTCTCGCCAACGTGACGTAACGTGTGCACGCGCTACGTCAGATTATATTTTACTCTTGACTAGTCACGTAGTACGCAGTGGCAAGCATGGCGGCGAGGCTCGAGTGAGCGCAGCTGCGGAGCTTCTCACGAGACGGTCATTAGAGGAAACGCCAGTTCACGGGATTGGCTAGTCGTTTCAGCGGGTGCGAGAGAGAAAATCTGGGGGCGTTTGCGCCTGAAATTTCTCCCTTTGCCTAGGTACTACGGAGGAGAAGCCGATTTGCTTGTTTCGTATGCGTTTGTCCCTAGGCGCGCATTTTGCCGTGTGTCGGCTGGCGATTCCTTCAAATCAATGTCTCCTTTTTTGACGAAGCCGTGCGTGCCGTGCGTCGTGCATAAGTTTTCCTCCTGCGTCTCCTTGGATGTTGCCGGTAGGTTTGTTGCGCTTTTTGGTAACATACGGAACGTGCGACGGGATCAGTGAACCTGTGATATGGAGGACCAATCGGATAACTTAATGCCACGGCGTAATGCCACGGCCACGGCGTAATGCCAAAGCATTACGCCGTGTCCATCGTGTGTTGGTTATCGGTGCATACTGCACCCTTCAAGAGATACGCGTGAACATGCATGTCTGCATGCCGAAACACATTTATCACCCTGTAGCTGGGAAAAGCGAAAGTCGTTATGCAATTTATGGCCGTAGACCACTCTGAATCGTGATGGCGGCCGCAGTGTTCCGACTGGTGTTATAGAAGTGGCGGGGTGCTTTTTTCGTCCCGACGATATAATGGATTTTTACCAATACTGCGACAGGACGGCATACATCACCGGCAAACGGAGCCCTCACGAGAGCACCTGAGCTTATAATAACGCTCTGTCTAAATGTACATCCGATCCCGGCCACGGCGGCCGCATTTCGATGGGGGCGAAATGCGAAAACACCCGTGTGCTTAAGTTTAGGTGCATGTTAAAGAACCCCAGGTGGTCGAAATTTCCGGAGTCCTCCACTACGGCGTGCCTCATAATCAGAAAGTGGTTTTGGCACGTAAAACCCCATAATTTAATTTAAATGTACGTCCGACTTGCCTGCTTTGCTTCCGTTTCGCTAGCTCTGCGGCTCCCGCTTACCGATTTATTGCACATGGTTTTGCTGAAGAACCTTTATTTATATCGAAGGGGACCATTCAAATATTCCATTTAAAAGTCAGAGAGCAGCGTACAAAAAGTGTTGCACGAGCAAAGGTACTGCTCCAGGAGAGCATGCCTGGTCTACACTGTGGCCCCTCCTCCTCGCCCGGGAAGAGACACAAAACATTTTTAATGAGACGAAAGATGGCTCATTAAATCAATAATCCGTCATCACCAACTCGGCACGAGCGCCGTACGGGCGAGAAAGTCTTTCCGACGTAAACCCACTTTAGCAGTACATTTCAACTCGACATAGGTGACAGATTTCCAGAAGCACAGGCTGGTACACTTGGCTCACTGTAGCCAAGTGTACCAGCCTGTTACTGCCATTTTTATGAGACACCTGCTGCTGCTATCTCTTGCCATAACTGCGCCTTCATTTCGTTAACAGCGCCAGGACTGATGCTTGGCATCAGTAGCATTTGTGACAGAAAATGCTTGCTCTTTGGCAACTGATGACCCAATTAATTTGCTACTTTCTTCTGAAATTTGTGCTCATAAGTGCTGCTCTTGTCGTCACTGTCAAACTGATCTCCTTTGTGTGATCCCTTGTACTTTTTCTGTACCCTTCTCCCTGCACATGCTTGATCACTTTTTGTTGCTCTTCCCTGTCGCCGTTCATCTACAGTGGCGCTGTCTTTTGCTATATGTGCCTGGCTGTCTATTGCTTATGCCACATGTTCACTAATGATTTCCTTCGCCAGATACGTGAATTGTTAATTGCTAAAAAAACTTTTATCTGCAGGGTCTCCTGGAAATTCATCCACAGCTGGAAACCAAAATTGTGCTTCATCCCAGACCACAGCTTATCTCCACATCAAAGCCTCATGTCACCATTACATCTCCAGTCTCACTCACGTTTGCTCTGAACAGAAAAAAAAAAAGAACAGTTGCTGCACTTCACAAGGCAAGAATCCATCTAATCATTTTCTTTTGGGGGGGGGGGGGGGGGGTATTCTGTAAGAGTACATCTAGTGGGCTGTCTATTTCGGCCACTGCCTATTGGATTCGGCTGTGAGAGGAGGAGACGAGCAGCCCTAGCCAATCAGTAGCGGCCGTAATGGACAGTCCCCTAGGTGGGCTCTTACAGAATACTCCTCCCCACACCCCACCCCCCTGCTCACCACATCTTGCCTGCTGCTTTCTCTTGCCTTTCTGCTTTGTCACTACACCTAAGCTTTTTTTTGGCGTTGTTGTTCAAGCAATAGCTCTTCATTGCCATTTCTATTTTCTCGGCCTTCACGTATTCTATTGCAGTCACTAGCGTCATACTTACTAATCAGTGCGGAAATAACGGAAGACACACAGAAGGGCACAGGACGAGTGCTTTCTAATAACTGAAATTTATTGGACACTAGCATCAAATGTCTCTTACCTTTGGTTGCACCATATAACTTGCTAGAAATGCAATAGAAATCTTTATCATAGGGCATTCAATCTTGGAGCATATTGAAATTATAGCTATTTGCTTTGTGATGAAATATTACTTTGGTAAAAAACAACTAATTAACTTGGCAAGTTATTTCCAAAGACTGCATCCTTTGCATGTCCAAATGTCCGCACCGTCCAAGTTCCTAAAGAACTTCACAGCTTCAAAGGCTTTTGCTTCATAATTTTGCAGCTTAATTTGGCATTTTATCCCCATTGTTCATCTGGTTAATGTGGCTGTTGTGTGACAGTACCAAGCTTATGACTTAGACCTTAGCATGAAGCAATGCTTAAAAACTGTTGTGCTCTTACACGCTTTATCAAATCACTGCTTTGTTTTAATGTTACTGGTGCTGTGGCTTTGGTGTTGGCTGCGAAGCCCAAGGCCGTGAGATCAAATCCAAGCCCCTGCGGCCACATTTCGATTGGGGCAAAATGCAAAAAATGCTCTGCACCATGCATTGGGTGCACGTTAAACCCAGGTGCTCAGAATTAATCCAGAGTTTCTCACTGTTGCATCCCTCATCATCATTTAGTGATTTTGGCATGTAAAACCACTAAGCTTAATTTTTAAGTATTTGCCCACTAAAAATCTAGATTTTGGACATCACTGCAAATGTAACCAATACACAAATTTAAATACTTTGTCATCTAAAGAAGAATGGGACACTATAAAATGCAATAATCACCATTATGTGCCTTGAAGCCAGAACAATATCGGCACGCTAGGAAGCACCATCGCTATTGCCTGTTGCTTGACGACTCCAATACACCTCGTCACAGTCAAACAGAACAGCTTTCACCTCCAACATTTGTCCACTCTTCTTTGCCTGTTGTCTAATCATCTCGCCAAATTCTATGGTTGCTATCCTGTTCTCGAGCTGTGAATTGTGGTTGGACCACTTCAGACGTCTGTTGACTTGTTTATCTGACACAGTGAAGTAAAAGTGTAGTGCAGTGATGTTGCAGTGATACTCTTGCCAGAATAACCTACTTTTCATGAAACCAGTGTAGTTGTCAGAAGACTGGCATTTATGCCAGCTGCATTGCCAAGCTCCTGCACAAGAGCAGAGCTTAGCATCTGAGCATTCGCATCATTCTGAGTATTCTTGCATATCATTTGTGCTCGTTAAACCTTGCTACAAGACATCAATTTTCAGCAGCCAAGCCTGACAGTTTTGGTCAATTTTTCGTGCTCCGAGCTGGTTTGATGCAATACTTTTAATGGAATTTCTTTATTGCTGTTTATTATGTGGTCAGTGACAGGATTTTTTTTTATGCAACAGTTAAATGGTTCCTTCAGTGAAAAAGGCGGCAGCATCCGTAGCAGCAAAATGGTGCTTAATTTCCGTTGACTGTGACGCCATGTGAGCACACGAGGCGCGCTCATGACACTAGCTTGCACTTGCTGGCTCGTGTCTCAGCGGAGGAAAGCGAGCGAATGGGAACATCTGCTGCTGCGCTACATCGCGAGGGGAGAGTGCATTGCTACGACAACACATCACCTTCCCCCTCGCAAGCCTGTGTTATCACCTGTTCCTTGTCTACTCAAGCTCTTGTGTGTGTTCTAATTGTGCCTTGGTAAGGCTAAATCAATATATGCCAAGCGTCGTAACGTACCCGCTTGCCCGCGAGGAGTTCATAACTCGGACTGCTCAGTGGCGTTCAGTTGGACATTAAAGTATTCAGAACTCATAAGAAGTGCTTAGGTGTCCTCGGATTTTCTTCGTACTTAATGCACAAACTTTTAAGTCATTTTCCCTGGCAAAATTAGTTAAATATCATCGTCCCTTGTCCGCTGTCCGTCCTTTGTGTGAGCCTTATACATCTTCGCAGCCACTCCTGTCATGCACAGTAATTTGTGTACTTGTGCTTGTATCTTCTATGGCATATGATTAATTAATGCATTTTATTTGCATGATCCAACTAAACATGATCTCAAAAAGCTTCACTTGACTGCTCACATGTCCCTGTGGCTACATTGTGTGGATGTACTATCACCGTCAAATGAAACGCAAACAGCACTGTGCGTGCCTGTAGCATCACTGAATGTATAGTGCACACACTTGGCCAATCATCACCCTCACAGGCATGCACATCTGGTTTCACAACACTGTGCAATGATGTTCGCCCTATACTGAGATATTTTTCTTTCTGTTTTGCTTCTTGTTTTCTTAGATTTTTGGGTTTTTTTTTTGTTTTGAAATAAAAGGAAAGCATAACAGAAAAAAAATTGACTGCATTCAATGTGTTAGAAAATTTTCACTTCAATTTTTTTTTCCCCACACTTGAATCAAAAGCAGTGTGGCAACACTGAGTCTTGATGAAATGAATTGGCACCCTCGGAAACTGTTCCCACTGGTAATCGAAGCTGATCTTGAAGGCCATGCCTTTGCCTACTGCAAACACTGGAACTGATTTCAGGAGCTGGGAAATACGTTATGGCCCTCATTCATTGCTTTGCTTTTGCATCTTGGCAGTTTGCTGCTGCTATTTATAGCACAAGTGAAGGAATTGTAGCACAAGTAACACTGACACCTGTGCTGCCCTTTTTGGTGCTAGAGTGTGCGAAGGAAGGCTGCTATCTGGTCTTGAAATCCATCGAAGCAGCCTTATTCCCAGACATCACACAGCCTTGCCAAAATGGCGGTTGGCACGAAGGGTCTAGAGGCAGCGACTTCAAATAGAATTTTCGACTTATCGTACCAGAAATGGTTTTATTTCCAACAAACTTTGTTGGGTGTCCTCAAGGCGAAAAGCTGCAACATACAGCTTTAATGTGCCTGAAGGCCCTTGCATGGCAGCAGTAAGTCTCCTATCGGCAAACGCATAACATACGAAACACTAATCTATCAGGATATACATTTACAATGTAGCAAAAGAAATGTGTGAAATCTAAAGAAACATTAATCTTAACAGATAATTACATAGTATTTATAAAATAAATTCTTAATGCGCAACAAAGCCAAGATGCATATTATATGTATTATATGTCCCAAAAGATCACATTTCAAAAATAAGCACTACAGACAATATGTCTAGTATGTACACTCGCCCACAAAATAGTACAGGGTGCGCGAGCGTGTGGAAAAACGACCCTTCTCCCCTTCTAGCTGTGCACCCACGGTATCAAGTTTGCACGCATGCGCATCCCTCCGAGACTGCAAGCGTGCATGTTTCTGCACTTCCTCCTTGTGCACCGGCAATATCCGAATGTAGCCGTGAGGTGCCTCTCTTGCGATGGGCGCGAAACTATGTGAAGCCTGAGCTTGCGCGTGCCGCTGCGGCTGCTTTTTGTCGAGTCACGAGCGCCGACGCGTATGGCCCGGTGGCGAACCCAGCAAGTAATTTTTTTTTTAGCTGCACCATTTCGTGTCCAATCTTTGTTGTTTCTTTTTATGAATGGGGCATTCTCCTACAGGAGCGTGTCAGAAAATGCCCTTATAGAAGGAGACAGTGTCAGCTCCCATTGAAGACCAGCAGTTAGGACACATGGACCTGTGACAGAGAAGCTGACGGATGGATCTGGGACAGCGACGCTGGCCTGTACTTTCCTATCGTCTCCATTATCCATGGCAACCTGGTATGAAGAGCATGTGTTAGCCATTTATGCTTGAACTACTTTTTCCTGGAAACAGTTAACAAAATGTTTTGCATGGAACAAAGAAGGTATGTTCACCTGCACAAGTATTGGCTCATAGGGAAGGCTGGCACATAGACTGGAGGGATCAAGGTCGGACATGTTGATCTGGACTGCACTTTTAACTCGAAGTCTATGGCAGCCTGAAAGCAAGAGTGCTTATGCTAATTTTCTGTTTGCCCTACGACATAGAATACACTGCCTACTTAAAGTACTCGGTAAAGCTGTTGAACAAATCCAACTTAGGAGGAATTGTAGAAGCCCGGTAACCTGGGAAAGTTGGTATGATTTCACTGAGAGGGAAAATTAATTTGCACCCATTCAAATCTGAACTACTGGAGGCACCAGCACTTAAGCCAGAGAACCAGGGGTATAGAGGCTGGCCAAGACTGCTTTCATCAAAACTCGTAGTAACATGATGGGAAGACGTCTGCCAGCCAATAACCGCTTCAACTAAAACTGTGCAGCATAATGTGGACAAAGCAAGACATAAAAGCTATAGAGACAAGCCCACGATAACTATGCTCATCCCTGTAGTGTTGTTTTCCTTTTTCGATGATGCATGGCACAGTTTTACTTCAAACTCATGTTTACAAAATGGCCTCATACTATGTTTTATTGTGGAGTAACTGTTTATTCCATCACATAGTCAGCGAGATCATTACAACAGTCAAGTGAAAATTTACCTCTGCAAGCAGCAACAAGCTTTCAGCACAAGCTTGCATGGGCTGTGAATATGCACAGAGTAAGTGTACGACATGGCTTGTTGTGTCAGGTGTACTGTCACATTGGCCAAGTGTATGAGGAAGCTTGGAGGTTCCAAGCTTGAGAGTATTAGTTATAATAATGGGAAGAATGTCATATAGCAATAATTCATTACAATTGAACCTTGTTATATGAAACAATTATAAATAGAATTATTGCTTAAATAACAGGTGGTGAATCACCAAGAGAATTACATGTATATGAAACTTCATACATCAAACTTGCTCAGACATTAAATGGATATATTGAACTCCGCAGCATTGGACATTGGGACACATATTAAAGGCTTCACTGCAGTACATCGGCAGATCCTGGTGGCGCAAATAGGACCTACAAATTCTGCATGGGCTAAAGGGCAGAAAGCGCTGCTCTGAATATATCTATGTAGTCAAAGCCTTTTTAACAAAGTGCTCGCACCTTCAAAATCCTTCGCTATGCAGGTCACTTTGTTTTAAAGGTTGCGCAGCTCACTGCTCACAATAGCTAAGCACTTTCAACAAAAGAAAATCTTTAACAAGAATTCAAGAGAGACTTAATGAAATAGACCGCTAATCTTTCTCTGCAAAATATCCCTGACAGCATGTTCTACTGTAGCCACCCTGTGCTCCATTGAGGTTCCCAGCTTACTCTCCAACCAAATGCAGGAACCATGCAAAGCAAAGCCCCCGATTGTCTAGTGCCCCAAGCCTCCCTTGCTGCAAAATTTTTGGTCGCCTTCGTTGACATTCGCGGCCTATCTATGCATTCGTCAGCCATTGATCCGTTACAACAAGTAGCATATGAGGTGAGTGAATCCTGGGGCAGAGCAACAGCACTAGTAATATCAGCACGCTCTTCAAATACACTGCTGTTAGCGCTAGCGCACAGCTTACCCTGGTGACATCTTCGCGGGGCAGTGGCGGCACTGGTGCGGCATTCATTTTATAAACGTAAATCAGCCACCAGGGACGCATTGGTTTCTTTGTTTTACAGGCAAATTAATTGTGGTCTTCATTCTAGAGCTGTTCGATTGTAATCTAGTGCTTATGCTGACGCTACTTGCTGCATGCCGCGGTTCGTTTTCCTCACGTGATAGTGTGTGACGCTGTTGTATCTCAGCTTTTGGACTTTAAAACCAGCAAGCATCTAAAATGTGCTGCATAATAGACAGTTTTAGTTTAGCATACATCACTGTGCATGCGCAGAATGCTAAACGACCCATTGCGTATAGCGTACACACACTATTTCTCAGATTGAGCATTAGCGTCTTTGTGTGGTTTGCGGAATTGGCGTGAAACATGGCGGCGGCCCCGGCTGCCAGCTTTGATCGAATTGAATTTGGCGTTGCTTTTGTAAATGGATTTCGTTCTTAGCAACTGACTGTGTAAATGGCTTTCGCTTAGTCTCAGGCTGCTTCGATGACAGAGTATTATGGATAACCTTGTGGTGTTTCCGAGATCGCTTCTCGTTTCGAGTGAGTCGAAGCCTAACGAAAGAAACATCCGACATGTTAGCACCACCTATAGCTACAGTAGGGAGATAGCTGCAATGACGGCACATGGCCTCTGAGATCTGAACATCTCACAGGCCAACTAAAACAAAAAAAATGTGTGCTGCTTAGCATACGCTATATATACTATAGCGTATAGCATACGCTATAGTTGCGTACGCTAAATTAAAGCTGTCCAATGTCAGACCCATAAGTTAGCTTCATCCCAATACAGTGGTGTTACGCATTCAACCATGCACTTAGCATTGTGATGAAGTGTACCAACAGTGGGAAAGGGTCACAAACACTGGACATAGCAAGGCTACGCGGTCAAGCATACCATAGCGCTGAAGCATACTGAAAGTGGAAAAAGATAAAATTACATGCAGAGTATCCTGTCGGAGTTATCTAAATGATGCATAAGCATTTGCTACTGATCACCTACTGTTTTGTCGTCATATGCTGCTGCGTTTCATATAATTGCGAGAAATGCCACGAAAAAATCATGAAATGGAGAAGCGCAGATGCAACACCAAAATGTTAAACCAAGACCAGCATGAGTATGAAGCAGAGGCCAGTAGTAGCACTCTTCACTCCTTTTATATTATGGTGCGTTTGGATGATGTTGCTGCTTCATGGAAGATGAGCATTGGCCAATGCGTGCTGTTCTACGTGACGTAATTGAACAGTGTCACGTTAGGTAGACGTCATACGTAGATGTCAATGATGCTGCCTCCTCTCGATGCAAACCATTATCAACTGTACGTTAGCGGCCGCTGCTTATGGCGCGGCTGCACAGGCCCGATCTTACAATTCGCTCGCTCATGCGGGCCTTATCTTGAAAGCAATCATCTTACATGACGGACGAGTTTTTTCATTGGGTAAGCATAGAAACCTTTACGCATTTTGTTTTAAAGTGAAGCTTTCTTTGTCTCTTCTTTTCACTTTCCCACTCCAGCTGCTGATGTCACACACACCACGTCGGAGGGGGGAGGGGGGTGTTCAGAGTGTGTATATACATGACAGGCACAAGTAAGAGAGGAAAGGAGATGGGAGAAGCTTGTTTTCACCCCACCACATCGAATGTGCACAATGCCCTCTGGAGCTCCCTGGCCGTTGTCACATTAGCCACCTGACAGCTGCAATTATCCGTGACTCCTTTCGGAAGCACTGAAGAAACTGCAATGCTTACGTGCGAGGCCAGAGGGGACACAGATAGAACTGTAGAGAGAAGAGGGAGAAGAGGCAGTTCCCATATAAGATGGGGGAAGTGACGTGAGAAGGCAAGGAAACTCCACTAACATACAACAGCGGTTGCGGGGTGCTTATGTTCAAGGCACAGTGCAATATGTTGCTGCTATTTCTGAAAAAATAAACACCATGCAAATATGTCAAGCGAGCAACTCACACAGGGCGTGCAGAAGCAGAGCCGCATTAATTAAAACGCACCGCAGCGTCCAGGAAACACTACAGAAGTGGTTGACCGTCAAATCAACACTTCTGTGCCCGCCGCATTAGCTCTGCTGCTATGGCATTGCGAGAGGTCATGGATTTGATCCCAATCGCGGGAGACACATTTCGACAGGGGCGAAATAGAAAACCCATGTGCACTTAGATTTTGGGACACATTAATGAACATCACGGTGTCAAAATTAATCTGGAGTCTGCCACTATGCTGTGCTTCATAATCTGAGTGTCGTTTTGGCACGTACAGCCCCACAATCCAAGTTTAATACTTCCGCCATAACGCGATGTGCCATATGAGGAAATGACAACACTCAACCTTCTCAGGAGTTATAAGATATGGCCCACAACAATGCCTCATGCAAACACCCCTCCCTGTGTGTTCTGCCTATTGCGCAGGCAAACAGCAGTGGTGCCCACAAGGTAACGTTTAACATCAATTCGCCAATCTCATGTTAGCCTAAATGTTGAAGAAATTAAGCTTTAGCCGTCAACACTGCTAATTATCGTCAATCAGAGCATCCAGCATGGAAAGCTTCACTTACATCAATTCCCACAGGGTGTGGGATCTGCATAATTTTTCTCTTATTCCTCATTTTTGTGTGCGTAGCATGAACAGGAAGATGTTCCAATGAGCTAAGTTTTGAAAATATACTATTATATGTGCAATCTCCGGTTACCGTAAAAGCACCGAGACCCTTAAGAAGTGTACAGGCAGGGATTTAGGGCTATTTCCGGCAGGGCTGTGGTGATTTGGGCCCTTGCTTCGCCCATATGCAAGCTCCGTATACGAGAATGCAACACAGCCTTGCACATGTTCCCGGCTATACATGCGCACATGTGCCGTCATCTGTCGCAATATGAGCACCGAGACATCTAATAACTCGCCTGACACCCATTCAAAGCTGGTTCTGACGTTGCTGCAGTGATGGACCGCAATACATCACGGAAGCTCCAGTGCATAACACAACTGCATTGCGGTGAAGCTCAGTCTAGGGCATTGGCATTGAAACTTGTTTAAGCAATCACATTTCCTCAAGCCACAACCAGCATGCGTATTCGTGCTCTTAAAGTGCACAAGGGCCATCCATATGCCGACGTGTCGGAATGTTAAGTCAGGTGTAGTTCCGACCAGAATGCACATATTGTTTGGCATGTCTAGAAAGTGTTCCTTAAGTCACCTCTGCCGCATTACAGTTGAGTTAAGCAGGGAAGCTTATGCAATGTATTGCATTGAAGCATGTTAAAAGCAAAAAATTGCAATTTAATTGCTGTGGTGATTTAAGCCCCTTGTTTGGGGGGCCATGACCGTGCCCCTCTGGAGGGCACAAAGGAGTGAGGAATCATGGTTGGAGAGCATGACACGAACCCTGGCGATGGAGAAACAGCTTTGATGACCTGCTCTACAGAAACTGCACTGCTTGTTCAGCAGGCGTTAATCAAGAAGCTAGAAAAATGAAACCTAGTAGTCCGGATATTTATTGACTACAGCAAGGCTTTTGACAATGCAACACAAGATTTTATTAACAGAGTTCGCTGCCAACGGTGTACACGGAATGACACATTTTGTTGTGTTCGTATCTGCTTGATTGCAGGCAATACATTGTCATTGGAAATAGTATTTCCTTCGACAGGGCAATATTGTTAGGTGTCCCACAGGGCAGCATTTTAGGTCCCCTTCGACATTTACGTTAATGACATGATAGACATACGAGGGTTGATCCAGAAATAAGGTTCCCATCAATTTTAGAAAAAGACAACATTGTTTATTCTCATAGAAATTTACGTTATTGGAAAGATGAAACTTACATAATCGGCATCTTTTCGGCAACTTATAAGTAAAACTTTTATAAGTAAAACGAAAACATATAGCTTATTTGTCCATAAAGCATCTAAACATGAACTTGTAATGCGTTACCGGTCCATTTTATCCAGTGGAAAATAAACCCCATCTTGGAATGCATCTTGGGGAATGCCACGTGATAGCCAGCGAGCTTGCATTTTGCATCCAATCTGGTCCTTTCTGATGCTAACGTGCTGCACAGCGTGCATCACATACTCCCGCGCTGCGAGGTTTTCAAATGGGTCAGCATGCGCACCTTCTAGCAGACATAAGTCTTCGTCTGTGCAAATCTATCTTGTAAAGAGCAAGGCAGGCAAGGTGCCTCGATGCACGAGCCAGAGTGGGTGTGTGCATCGACCACCCTTGCTAGGAAAAAATGGCAGCAACCTTCTGCTCAGGCAGCTTGTAAGCGGACCGTGTTTCTGACTCCGCCAGCCCGCTTGCACCTAAGCGGAGGGCGCATGTGCATTCGCGCTTCCGCTCAGCTGCTTAGCAGAGTGTAAAAACGGCAAACTCTACTAAAGCAACCAGATCACTTGGCTTCATAAGGCACTATTTGCACTCGGCTAACTCCAAGACAAAATTTCTCGCTTACTTGACTCTGACTCTAGTTTGTGTCGAGGCCTACCTCGAACACAAACTAGTCCTTGCAAAATAAGGTTGCTTGCTTCATCACAAGAAACTACTCGCATACATCTAGAGTTACGGAAATCAAATATTAAATTAATTTAGCTCCTCTCAATATACGCAGGCTTCTGACAATATTGTCCTTCTTTCATAAACTTTACTCCAATCGGTTGTCCCACGTTACTCTAAATATCAGACTAGCTTGTGACGTGTGTCTTGACGGCTTGATCACCAACTTAAAATCGCACCCATCTTCGCCCACACTAATCTGTTTTTCCACTCACCTCTCCTCCTCGCTATCTGACACGACTCATTTGTACATAATTTGAAGTTGTTCCTAGATATCTGAACTACCTCTTACCTTGCTGTTCTGTTCCAGTTGCATTTCTTGATGTTCTTATTTAATATGCAATTTTGCTTTCCTGTTTAGGAATCTATACTTAAATTTTTTTCCATTGTTTTGTAATGTGAAACAGCTCATTGTGACAAGTCAAGTATTTTAGGAACCTTGAACCTTGTCATTACTATGTTTTTTTCACACACTGTATATACCCTGTAATAAGTCATTTTTTTTGCACTAATTCATGTTGTTCCAATTCATATTTCTTGTTTAGTTGTGTACTTTTGGTATTTTTTGCTCCTTTCATTGTAATCCCTGTAAGAGTTGGTGTCTGCCATGAAAAGGGCACCTGGCCCATACCATTGTTCGACTCATTCATGCTAAGGATGTTGTTGAAGGGAGGAACTTGTTCTCATTAAGAATGAGGAGTAGGGGATTTATTTACAATATCTACATGAAGGGTGGAGAACATTACATCTGATCAGTCTAGCATGACTGAAATGCACACTGAACAGCCGAAAATGCTTAAACACTCTCTGTCCTTACTAGATCCCTAGGCCAGGGAAAGCTGCCATCCAACCAAAGCGTCCAAAGTCGTCGAAGTACCCGCCTTTGAGGGCGAAGGTTCACACACTCTCTTGCACTTTTGTTTTACTGAACACACCAAAATGAGTGGGGCCTCATAGACAGGTGTTGTCACGCTTGACTCAAGCTGGCACGTCTTGGTTCCTGAGCTGACTCTGCAGTTAGCTGCTGAATCTGTCATGACTGTGACTTTTACCAGAGTACATGGGGGAACGCCATAGAACAAACATTTCCAGGAGTTTTCTTGCTCCAATTGGTCCCTGAAGGTGACAGCGAACCAGCAAACAATCCTGTCCACCAAACGTGTCTAGCCTTACTGGCTCCGAAGGGCTATTCGAAGGGGGCGTGTTGTTGGCTTCACGAAGCGATTCATTGCAGCGAAGCCGGAAGGTCACTATCCCCGCTGGCCAATCGTAACATCCCCCACCCCTATGCCTCCTGGGCTCTTTAGAGTACTTGAACAAAAAAAAAGTGTTATGGAAGTTAATATGACCGGTATAAACAGCAGCATTGCAGCAACACGGACTGCTGCAGACGGCAGCACCAGGTGTGCTGATGACGTTCTGATCATTACAAGCTGATAATGCTCTTTAGTGCCTTATCCATCTACGTCAAACCATTATGCGCTGCGTGGACCATATCTTGAACGCCGTGTTCTCGTCGCTTTGCCTTGAAGAGCGGGCCCATATCTTGAAAGCGATCTGCGAAAGGGGCACGGTGCGGTGTGTGCTGAGAGATTTGCGAGCGCTGCTTCGATCTCGTGGTAGCGACAGGCAAAACAAAGGTAAAGCCACTCGCTGCTGCATGCTCTATCTATATTGTATGCACTTTTCACTTTGTTGAGTGCTTGAAGGCTGTTCACCTCCGCCGTGGGTCGGCCCAGTATTGCACTATCTCTGGGATCGGCCCACATTTTTATCTTGCGTGATGTAGGTTTGGTAAGCATAGAGATGCTTACACATTTAAGAAAATTTTAACACCCAGAACCAGCCAATTGGTACCATGCCAGTATGTTGCAAGTACTTTTATTTAAGTAGGTAGAAAGCCTTTGTAAATAATTAAATAAAAGTTTTGTGGGCTAATGAAAGCAGCTGTGGGCCTAGGCGTCGGAGAGGCAAGAAATTACAACTGCACTAAAACAATTCGCTCTGTCACAAATAAAAGAAGTGAAGGTGAATGTCTTATGTGCATTGCAAATGACGCATGTGCTTTCATATGCACTATGGCATATGCACAAGTGTATTACACCCGATAACAATGCAAGAAGCTCGACAAGAGACTGCCGCGAGGCTATGAACGGCGTCCAGAAGGAGGGGCCATAGCACAAATGGATGCAAAGATGGCAGTGGTGGACACAAACAACATTGCTACCATTCCATGCACTCTTTTGTTACAAGGTGGTTTGCTGGCCTCTGCAAATAGATATGAGTCGATTCATCAGCTAACTGTAGCTTTAGTTGCTGATACCCAACCGACCTGATGAAGCGGTGCTGATTAGGGCCAATGGTCAGGGTAGTGTGCCATGAAATTAGCTTTTGTTGATTGTGATATGGGCTGCAAGCAGTCGCAGGAAGCATGGTGTTAATATATTGGTACGATTGGCGATTGTTTCCGAGATCATTCGTACGGGTTTTTGATAACTGATGAAGCACTGCTGTATGAGTGCATAAGATCACAGCAGATCTGCTTTCCATGTGAAGCTTTCATCACTTTAACTTGCATATTATTCTACTATATGCAGGGCTCACAAACCATATACGATATTTTCCGGACAATAATTTGAACCTGGCACAAGTAACCTCCCCCTCTTTTCACAAGTCAACAACCATCACAAGTGTGCACAGAAGTTAGTTTCTGTACTTAAAGGATCACAAATTGCCATACAGTTCTGAACCACGTGCAAGAACACATGTATGCAATGCAAACTGTGTGCCTTCCAGTGGTCAATGGGTCTTAGCGCATGCCATTGTGCTTGCTATGAATGCTGCTTTTGTCACCATACCCTGTTAGCATTGCATATAGTATGTGCTTCGATTGGTGTTGACAGCCAGGACGAATTTTTACTGAGAGAGGCATGCCTGATAATCAGATCGTGGTATTGGCATGTAAAAACGCAGATTTGTTTTGTGTTCTTGTTTAGAGACAAACCAAGTGCCCTTGAAATGCTGCATGCAATGCATTGACCTCGGGCAATCCATTGCATTACTGCAAATATTACTCAATATTTGAAAAGTCTAGTAGATGATCCATCTCAAACTGAATTACTTGCACGTTCACTATTTGTTTCCTATATTTAAGTCTTCTTCTCATACCCCTGCTGAAAACGCTGCGTTGCCCTGAAAGCGTGAAAATACCGCACCTTTGCGCCGTTCACGTAGCCAGGTTTCAGGCAAGTTGAATAGTAGCTAAATGGTGTAAATGGTGTAGTAGAACCACCATTAAGCATGTGCTGGAAGTCCAGTGCTTAAGTTAGAATAAACCACCTGGTTATCTTTTTCCACAGCTACAAGTAAACAAAAGCTGAAGCGGCCTTCAAGTGTTAAGTGTGGAAAAAGATGTTTTGCGGCAATGGCTGTGACTGAAGACAACACATGTATGTATGTGGTTTTCCAATTCAAGCACAGAGGCCACGACTTTGAACTGGGTCGTGTTTTTCTGTCCAAGTCGGAAAGAACTGCTATTGCTGGTAAGAAACCGCTTTTGCTCTGCTTTATAATACATAAAGAGTGGTTGTTGAGTTTTTAACATCCCAAATACAAGGCAATACTCATGCCAGACCATGCAATGAAATTGGAGCACATGTTAGTGCATTTGAAATTCATGATTTCCACATAATTCGAGGCCACCTTTACCGACTGCAGGGCATTATAGTTAAAGACATCATAAACATGTTTATCATTTTGCTACATTGTATCAATGCCTGAAGAGTTCAGAGAGAGAGAGAGAGAAAAGGGAACCGTTCTTCAATTTCACAGTGGTAACAACTACCTTGGCACAGCCAGTGGCCTATATTTGACCTATATGGCTATTCTTATTGCAGGCAACGACTTTAGTTATTTTATACTTGTTTGCATCACTTCCTGTACCAAGCAGGAAGGTGTAGTGCCTCCTGGTGCACTATAGGCCACGCAGCAGACTGTGGCTTTTTCTCTTTCTGCTTTATTTTTCAGGCTTGCAGTTAACTGGATTGGTATGACTTATGATCCTAGTGGGATTCAATGTCTCAAAATAGCAGTAAGCTGGGATAATTTCCACTTGGGATTACTTAAGGTGCATTGTACATAATTATGTCTGCCATTTTGCTGAAACTGATGTGCAAGTATTACAGACATTGATGAAACTGCGACCTCTCACCACTACTGTAGGTCATCCACAGCAGATGTGCTTTCCATGTGAAACTTTCATCAGCTCAAGTTGTATTTTACTCTACCATATGTAGGGCTCACAAACCATGTGCCATACTTTCTGGACTATAATTTGAAGTTTGTACAAGTCACCCCCTTTCCCCCTCTTTTCACAACCTTCAAAGAAAAAATGTGTATATAACTCATTGTATAAGATGCATCTATCTTAACTTGGGTCAGCATCGTGAAATGCGATTGTGCATGTTTATACACTTATCCTAAAATGTCGTACTTACCCATTTCAGGGCAATAAACTTCAGTAAAAAAAATTTTCATGAGCCGCACATTCTAGCAGGCAAAATAAACTGCAAGCACATTGCTGGAGAAAAAGATTATCTCATGTTGGTCTTGCATATATAAGTTACACTGTTGTATAATACGCTTGGACGAAAATGAAAAGAATAGTGGCACCTATGGTACCTAAATATTTTGAATGCTCATGAATCAGCTATGTGAATAAAACATGATTGGAATGATCACGATAATTAGGCTTATACCCTGTCACACGGCAAATCTAATGTCATTTCCAACAAATGACATTTCTTGCGATTAATGTCATTATCACAGTGCGCTGTCACACGGCGAAAACTGTCATTTGAAAATGATGACAATGACGATAGTAAAAAAAAGACACGGCTCAAACCCACTTTTGTCCAATAATTATTTTCCAATATGCTAAATTCCACTAGAATATGTGATCGTTGCTTTCAAACCGTAGCGTTTGATCACTGACTTGTCGACATTGCCAACGAAGTCGAGTCCAGCTAAGGCAAGCAACAGGGCGAAGAGAGCGATACGTGCGTCCGCTACATCTGCTAAAGTGGTAAGAGAAGGGCAGTTGCATGTCATCACTGTTCTGATGTGCATGCGAGCTTCTAATATCCTCATTCTTGGAGCGTGCCACAGGAAAACACGCGCACGCTTTTACGCCAAGTCAATTGAAGTGGCCGCGGCCGATGCTCCGGTGAGAACCAACACAACTGCTGCAGTGAAAGAGGGCTGTCTGGTCACTAAACTGAGAGTAGTTTTCTGAATTTACGCACGTGATGGACTTTAATGTCGTTAAAGCAATAATTAGGTAATAAAATGGATAGAATAACACTTATTTCTTGTTAAAACAAAAAAGAAGCATGTACTGTTTGCAAAACACTGGTAAACTTGTGTCGAGGATACACATTCAGTTCCAAACGAATGCAAATGACTTTGGCGAACTCATTTGTTTGTAAATGTCATTTTCGAAAATGTCCTTACGTTTTACCGTGTGACACCAAACAAATGGCATTATCAGGAAATGTCATTCGTTGTAAATGACATTAGATTTGCCATGTGACAGGGGTATTCAGGGTGCCTACCAACCGGGAATACCGGGAATTCTCAGGGATTTTGAGTAGTCTGGAAAAAGTCAGGGAAAACTCGGGGAATTTGGGCCTCTATCAGGGAAAATTAGCGGCAATTTTATTGAAAGGGTCGAAAGTCGCGGTAATGCTGGCTCGAGTAGCAGACAGGAATCGTAAGGACTCGTCTTTGACGCCCTGTCGTTGGCAGTGTACAGTCAACGAGCGACTTTCCGGATTCCTGATAATTTGGACGGCTTCGCGGCGCCACCTCGTACCCCATAGTGTCAACGTATCAGAACGTGTGAAATTTCCGACGTAAGAACTCCTTGCCGTCCGATTTTCCGGACGTTTTGCCGGGACCGCAGGTTCGAAACGGCATTAATCAAAGGCACAACCGCTGCCGTTTTGATTACTTCGCCGCCTCGAACCGGCACTCGCACGCAGATCCGCTGGCACCCGTTGCCACCACTGCGGCAACGCTAGGCCTAGCTGCGTCGAAGTTCGCTACGAAGCTTCTTGCCATTAGGTGCCGAACTTTTTATTGAAAGAATTCGCTGCTGTCAGCAATGGCACGGACTCCACCTTTGTGGTCCTTGCGATTGGCTTAGAAACTTGGAAAACACTGCGTTGCATAATGCCGGTTCGTGAAAGTCAGCTTCGCCTCTGTACAGAAATGTTACTCGGTAAAGCTTACGGAAAAGTATTGCAGTGAAGCATAACAAGCGTGGGAAGGGGCTATTGCCACGGAATACAGTATGTATATCTTAATTACGCACGCGGGCACCCGGCATTTCCTGTCACAGTACGAGCACAGGTATGCCTAATATGTGTACCGACAGGCCTTCAGAGCGTTTTCGAACGTGCCTGTGGCGGTTTGAGCCCCTAAGGGCAGTAAATGACACGCATTTATTTTTTTCCAACTGGCCGATTTTTCGGACGTTTTCGCAGCACCAGGGAGCTCGAAAAATCGGTCGTGGACTGTGCAGCTGATTAAGATGCTTCAAATGGTCCTTGGGGCGGACAAGAACAGAAGTGACCTACGCATTGAGGAATAAACGAGAAAGGAAGCTTGTTGCCGCCGTTTTGAAAGAGCTCGAGCTCAAAAAGTAAAGTTTTGGCTGATGCCGAGATGCAGGTGTCTCTCATCCAAACCAAAATACACTCTTTGAAGCAGTGCAACACAACACTCGGGCGTTGTGCGCAGGCTGAGAGTATGTCAGGACTGTTGAGGTTGACTTACGAGCTGTTGAGACAGAATCTCAATTGTGAGAGTTCAGGCCTCATGCCACTGAGGTTGCTATCAGTTGATAGAAATAGCTCATATTAGAAAATATTTGCCTTTGTATGCAACTCCTTTTTATTCGTATTTGATAATGTCCGACCCTATTTGCAATTGTTTTCGAAGACACTTTATTTGCTGTGCATTTTAATAACCCCTGCCGTCTATTCTCTTTTTGAATAACATAAACACTGCTCCTTAGTATTCAAATTGGATTAAGTTGCTTTTTTTTTTCATGTGCTTACTAGAGAGTGACAGCATCAGGTGATATGGTTTCAGCCCGTGTTGATATAAAACATAGTTCTGCATCACTCAGGGAAATTTGCTATGGCACTCGGGGAAAACCTGGAAAACTCAGGGAATTTGGAAATGTCAACTTGGTAGACACCCTGGGTATTAGACATGAACTCGTAAAACAGCTTCAAGTGTCCAGTCAGTACTCTACTTGACTGAAATAATACCTTTAACTCAAAAACCCACATGACTGCATAGCCTTCAAAGCATACGTTCACAGGTGTGTCTGCTCCGTAAATATGGATGAGTGACTGATAAATCAACTCTATAAATAATTGCTGAAAGCTTTAATTGAAAATTTTTATATTGACATTAATCAAATTATGTCCATCAATGCAGTCAGTAACAGTGATGTTTATATTTAAGTTAATCTGGAAATGCTGCACGTTTTCGATTGCCGACTCTGTTTTGCCCTTCTATAGTGGCATGCCACTATGGAAGTGGCAATAACTTCTGCTATGGAATGTAATTGGAAAATGAAGTTCTAACTGAAGGATAGAAATTGTAAATAATGGCAATATTTAGTAAAGGAAATAAAAGTGGAAGACATTTTTGCCCTGGGTAGGATATGAACCACAATCTTCACATGTCCAGTCCAGTGCAATGCTTTCACAATGCTTCAGTAATGTCTTTTGTGCGGACAAGGTTACCAACAGTGAAGGATGAAATTGGCAGCCTAGCTGTAAACTTGGTACACACAATAAATTTCTTCACTTACGTACCTGATAGCACTGGTGCAGATAATCCCTATGACGGTTTATCAATGACACCAAACATTGAAACACTTAAATATGTAATCTTGCCTCTTCAAATGTAATGCAATCGTGTAGTGTAATTCAGAAATGTAATCTTGCCTCTTCAGCAGCTGAAGGCTGCATAGCACCATGTCCTTGCAAAGAACTGACCTAAAAAGAACAAAAATTGCGACAGCTTGAACTATTTAACACACACCATTGCAAAAGGTTTTTGTAAGGCAATGTAACTCATTATTCAATTAAAGGAATTCCAAATAATGATATTAAAAATGTTCATCAGTGCCCATTTCACTTCCTTGCGTGCTCGGTAATAGTTACTTATGCTTCAACTAATATACACTTTTTCTCTACTCTCTCAAGACAAGCTGCGAGAAGGCGTGTCCATTGATGCAGTACTGGATAATGTGCAGTCCAACGTGGATGAGACATTGCACCGCATTAACCTGTTAAGCAAGCAGAGTCTCCGCAACATAATGAGGGATGCCAGAGTCTCAAAGACCGAGCGGCTGCATGATAATGACTATGTGAGCGTGCAACTCTGGGTTGAGAGGATGCATAGTGAAAAGGAGAACCCATTGCTCTTCTTTAAACACCAAAAAGTGACATTCTTTTAGAGAAAAAAAATGAGGACCTTTTGGATGACAGATTTTATGCTAGTCATCATGACCATACCACAACAGGAGCTTTTCAAGAGGCTTGGAACTGATCGTGTATGTGTCGATGGAACACATGGAACAGCAGGTGACCAGTACTATATAAATGCACTAATAATAAAAGTAAAAAAGAGGGAATGCTGTCTGAGAATAATTGCAATAGATTTGATGAGTAGTATTCCTTCACACATGATTTTTCTCTTAATTTTTCTCACATTTTTTAATTGATGCAGTTCTCGATTATCAGTAACAGAGCAAGAATGAATTCATCGCTCTGTACACTGGTGATATCATTCCATTGCTACTGTCCTCATCGCCACATGCCCTGCATATCCTGTCTGTATTGGCACCACGCAGTTATGATAGGTCACATAATACAGCTCTTATCACATTTATCTTGTGGGGATGCGCGACTGTCGCACGTCCCCTGATATGTTGTTTTTCCTGTATAGCTTCCGTCTCCTGCATTGCGGCTTCGCCGCGGGCCCCAGGCCATGCGAGAGATGGCGCAAGTGTTGCACTGCCAACGCCGCCTCACGGCAGGGTTACTTGGGGGCGCAAGGGAGAACACGCTTCCTCTTTGGTTTGGGACGGCAAGCAGCGCGGACGTGCCACGCGTGCACCGATCCATGCTTCTGCAAGACCGTCTCGTGAGGCCTTGTGTGAAAGAGCCACCGTTCGCGTGACCGTGCACACGAACAACCAGGTGTTGGGATCCAGCAAGGGGCAAACATATTCGCTCGCTATCCGGTCACAGTGAGTCGGACTTCCGCGATTTGTCGCGCGCCCATTGGCATGTTTTGTGGATAGCAACTTGGCTAGCAGGCATTGATCTATGAAACGTGCAATAAATTCCCTTGTGATTGTTTGCACTACTGTACTGTTGTCCCTTTGACCCAAGAGTAAGGGATGAGAATCCCACAGTCTAAAGTGCAGAAACAGTGCATTGCACTGTGTATTAGTGCCTTCTGTCAGAGGTACAGCTGTCTCGAGGCTGTTTGGCATCCTGAACTGTTTGCCAATTAGGCGAATCACTGATTACTGCTACAGTCAAAGGTGCTTTTTCTTGGCGGCAAGGGGTGGTTCCCTGAGGACTGCAAAAACAAAACATTTAGAAAATCAGGCAGTCCAAAAAAAAAAATTAATGCATGCCTTTTACTGCCATTTAAAGGGAGGTGCTAGTCGAAAACATAACAAGAACCTAGAACTATGAAACCCCAGCTGTTTACATACTCTCTTCGGGTAATTTGAAATACTATATAAATAAGTTTTATAGCAACTTGCATAGGTTTTGTTCTGTACAACGACAATGTGTAAAACGTAGACATTCTTGCCCCCACTTTTTTATCTCTAAACTTCCATAATTGCAGACCAGTGATGGCGCATAATCCTCCAAATCAACTGTAGAATACTGAAATATGTTACCGAAATTGATACCAAAATTGTTATTCACTGTTATGTTTTAAAAAGTGCATATAACAAGTGTTAAATTAGAACCTGTGAAACCATTTCAAAATGTTTAGACAACCAGTAAGTGTTACTCAAGATTTTATCTTAAGTACATAAGTGATGTTGAAGATCAACCCCTCAGTGGTGGTGGTCAAGACAGTTTAGGATTTCAAGCACAAAGTTGTCATTCTGGAGCAGTTTAGGAGCAGAATTTTTTTTTCTACTTCGTGTTCCAAAAGATTTTGGGACATTTGGAGTAGTACAGAAGTAATCTAGCCATTTGGTGGAGCTTGTTATTACTGTGCAGTCAGTAAGTGCTGCTCAAGAGTGAAGCAAGACACAAAGCCAACAGCAACCAAGTAAGCTTGCCTTCCCAAGGACGGTATACCATGCACATCATGTTGCAAACATTTTTGTTTGGATAGGCAAGGAACTTAATTTTGTACCCACCCTAGTTGCTTAGTGGCTGTGGTGTTGGCCTGCTAAGCACGAGGTTGCAGGATCGAATCTCGGTCAGAGCCGCCACATTTCAGTGGGGGCAAAAGGCGAAAACACTCATGCACTTAGATTTAGGTGCACGTTAAAAAACCCCAGTTGGTCGAAATTTCCAGAGTCCCACACTACGGCATGCCTCATAATCAGAAAGTGGTTTTGGCACACAAGACCCCATAATTTAATTTTTCTTAATTTTGTAAACCAACCACAACACTTATTAGGCTTCTTGGTGCTTGTGCTGTAACAGAAGAGAGTATGTATGTGTGTAAATAAACAAATGTAAATCATGCCATGTTACAATGGCCCCTTTCCACTGCTGGTATGCTTCACCACGATACATTGCATAAGCTTCTTCCCGTAGCAAGCTATATTGCAGCAAAATTGACGCTTGAAAACCGGCATTATACAACACTCAACAATGGTTGTGCCTTCCGCACTATGAAGGCAAAGCATTTCAGCATCCAAAATTTCAGCTGTCCTTATAATTAATTGCCTCTATGAGGTACGTGGCTGTGTTGCAAAGATACCCGAATTCTCATGCATGCCCAAAAAATAGTTTGTTGGGTGTATTTCTGCTTGGTAATGAAGACGGCTATAACAGTGCACATTGGTGACACAACAGTGGCCAAATGCTCAGATTTCTTTTAAGTAGAGTGCTGTGTGCTTTTATGACTTTGGTGAAGTTAGCATCTGAATTTGCCATACACACGCCTGCAAGTTATCTATTTATTAAACTCACGCACACATAATATCACTATAATGAGAAATGCATAGTGTTTTAGCTGTTCCCTGCAGTGTTTTCTGACAACTGCTTTGATGATGGATGGATGGATGAATAAATTTCTTGGTACATGCGATTGGTGCGCAGTGGGCCAATCCCACGTCGGGACAGAGAGGCCATGCCCCTCCGCCGCGTCGCAGGCTCGATGGACAACCCAGAGCTGTGCTTCAAGGTCCGAGCTGTGTGGAGCTTGGTCCCACTCTCCCTTGGTGGTCCCGGCACCAGGGGGCAAGCCCAGAGCATGTGATCAAGGCTAGCTACATCCTTACAGTAGAGACACGCATTGTGAGGGTGCGCATCCGGAAAGATTTTGTGCAGGAAGGCCGGGCATCGGTAGGTGCCCGTCTGAAGCCACCTGTACATGACTTCTTGTGCTTTATGGGCGCTTTGTGTGGTAGCAGCATGGTTCTCTTGACTAACTTGTAATGCTGGGTGAGATCGTTGTAAGTGACGAGGGGATCGCGCTCGCTTGCCCATCCTGCCGAGAGGGAGTCCGGGCTCACACGGTGAGTTAGATCTTGTGTGGTGTCGTGTGCTGTCTCGTTGAGGTCACTTTTTAAGAACAATATTTGATCACGAATATACTCTTAATGCTTCACACACAAAACAATTTGTTACCTTGTTGTGTCCATGAAAGGGTTGTATTAAGAATAATTTTTGGCAGCCTTGTTGACAGTTTGACAGCATTAATCAGTGAATCCTTAACAGGCACTCTGCAACACTTTTTCAAGAAGGAAAGCCAACCTACTCAGTCTCCAACACATGCGATTTTACATTTTGTCACAATCTTAATGCAGCTGGCACATCTGGGTTCAAGCTTATATAGTGCTAACTTAGGCAAGTTGGCACATGTTGCAGCACTTCATTTGTCTCCTTTATGTCCTATGTGTTGTAATGTTATGTTTTTTATTCAAGCTCATACTTTTGAGCAGCAAGCAAAATGCAGTTAACTTCATTCCGTTAATTCGACTCTGACGGGACTGATGAAACAGATTGAATTATTTGGTGGGTCAAATTTAATAAGATGCAGAAGAAATGCCAACACGCATGACTGATTTATTTGCCATGGTTTACGTACAGATTCTAACATGCCCCAGAGTGAAACACACGCCCGCTGTCTGTGTGTCCAAAGTGTAAACTAGCATAGAAAGGACAAAAGCCCCTAAAATGAAAGAGAAATCAAATGCGCACACAATTTCTATTTAAAAAAAAAATGGACAAGGGTCCAACGTGTTCCACATTGCAACCAATTTTCCAAAGTGAGCTTCGCCGCAATACATTCGTGTTATGCGGTAAAGCATACGAAAATCGCCAAGGAAGTTTTGTTAAAGATGGCACATTAGAAATGGGTAAATAACACAATCAGACGTTTTGATCTGTGATTACTGCTTGGAGCTCCTCCTGGGCAGGCAGAAAATAGGCATTTCCTGCAGGAGATAAAGTCTGTTTAAGACATCTACTGTCCTCTGAGGTGTGTCACCAAAGGGGTCGCTTATTGGGTTCACTGTAGGGGTCGGCATGCATGCCGACTGCTCAAGTTGGAATTATTGGGTGAAGGCCTATTTTAGTATCAAAATAACTAAAGTTTGGACCTATAGAAATGCACGTGTGTCGGCTGGGACTTTCAGCCGGGACCAAAGTCTACTGTTCTGCAGCCACTGAGCACTGCAGTATGCCAATATTCTGCTATGTGTAGTAGGAGATACATTCTCGCTGCGAAGTCCACTGCCTTATATATGGTACAGTCGACTTCTGTTAATTCGACTCCGGGTAATTCAATCCTGGCCAAAGGTCTTGGCCAGCAGTCATACATTTCTACAGTCCCGAATCTCTTATTTTGATCGTAAAATTGGCCTTCGCAGGATAATTTGAACTTGGAACAGTGACTCGCTGTTGACTCCTATGGTGAACCCAATAGCGACCCCTTTAGTGGCAGCACGTCTACCTCGGCGATGCTTAGGAAACAATGTATGCATTCAACACGTGTGATCGCGTGTCAACAGCTCCCATTTATGCTTGCCCTAGGAAACTTTTCAAGCAAGAACCATATATCACAACGTTTAATTACGGTATTTACCTGATTCTAATGTGTGCCTCATATGTTAGCACTAGTAGAATACAATAGTTGTACACTTTTCTTTTCAATGACACCCGCCGTGGTTGCTCAGTGACTATGGTGTTGGGCTGCTGAGCACGAGGTCGCGGGATTGAATCCCGGCCACGGCGGCTGCATTTCGATGGGGGCGAAATGCGAAAACACCCATGTACTTAGATTTAGGTGCACGTTAAAGAACCCCAGGTGGTCGAAATTTCCAGAGTCCTCCACTACGGCGTGCCTCATAATCAGAAAGTGGTTTTGGCACGTAAAACCCCATAATTTAATTTTTTTTTTTTCAATGACAGTGGTAAGCTCCCAGCCATAATTTGGTAATGCCTGCCATATGCATATCAACCCATTTTTATTCTTAAGTAAATTGCCTTTTCATGATCAGGGTCCCTTGCGAGCAACTGACCTAGGTAAAATTACTCCTGTACAGACTCTAGAGGCTGACTGGCGATGTGAATTCTTGAACATTGTCTTCTGCATATTAATCTTCAAACACACTCTAACTCTTTTTTGGTCAAGGTCCTCAATCTCTAGTAATTTGTCCCCACTGTTGCCGAGATATTCACCATTGATCTGCAACTGCAGATTTGAAATGGCATTAATCACAGTCAACACCGCCGTGTTATCTCGCCACCTTGAATTGACACTCTCACACGCAGATCCACTGGCCACTGTAATCACCATGGCGGGAACGCTAGGCCTAGGTATGCTATTACGGTTCTTGCCATTCAGTGCTGTCTTTTTCATTGAAAGAATTCACCGCTGTCAGCAATGGTAGCCACTCTGCCTCTGCAATCCTCGTAAAGCATGGCGCGTTGCATATTGCTGGTCCTCGAAAGGCAGCTTTGCCTCAGCACAGTGATGCTACGCGGTGAAGTGTATGGGACGCAGCACATATACGTGCACTTGCCGTCTCCTGTCACAGTGCAAGCACCTATATGCCTAATAAGTGTACTGGCAGACCTTCAGAGCTCTTTCGGACGTGTCTGTGGCGATTTGGGCCCTTAAGGGCAGTAAAAGACATGCATTCATTTTTTCGGACATTGTAGCGGCCCTTAGGGACTCTGAAAAATCGGACTGTACAACTGATCAAAAGGATGCTTCAAATGGTCCATGGGGCTAACACGCAGTGGAACGAGGACAAGAATAGGAAGGACCATTGCTTTGAGGAATGACTGGGAAAGGAACTGTGCCGCCGCCTCTTTGAAGGAGCTTGAGCTCAAAAAGCAAAGTGTTGGCTGACACTAAGATGCAGGTTACCCACATCCACACCAAAATAAACCCCTTAAACAGTGCAGTGAAATGCAACACTGAGGCATTATGTGCAGTCTGAGAGTATCTCAGGACAGTTGAGGTTGACTTTCCAGTTGCTTGGAGAATCTGATATGTGACAAAATTCGGGCATAATACCAATGAGCTTGCTATCAGTTGATACAAATAGCTCTTTTTATTCGCATTTTAAAATGTTCGACTATTTGCCCTGAGCTAGACCACTTTTTTTTTTACAGTGAAGCTGTCTATTGCGAGGATCTGGTGGATCGCATCCGCGTATAGACCAGAACACGCTAGTCTCGCACCCAGACTAACCGAACGCATACTCTCGCACCCGGGTTGCCCGGTCGACCGGCGCCGTTTTGTACTGGGCTGCCAAAGTGTGTTCGCCGGCGACCAGTAGACATGGCAAGCGCCAGCTCTAGGGCTCCAAAGTGCGGAAATGTGCCCGTTCACACGGATCCAAAGCAGAAGAAGTCATCTAGGCATCATTGCGTCGTGTTTGGATGCCAAAACAACCAGCGGAAAAGGAGCAGGTTGCTTAGCGCTGTTTGCGAAGAGCACAACACACGTAGGGAATCGTGCCGGTGCGGTGTTTTCATCCTGCGCCGATTTCCATCCGCAACGAAGAATGCCAAGCTGCGCCACCTGTGGATAGCTGCAGTGAATAGGAAGAACTACCAACCCAGTGAAAATGCACGAGTGAGTATTCGATCTGTGTATATTTTGGTGCCACGTTCAACTTTGCGCCCTACAAACGTAATACGTGTAACACGCAGGTTTGCTCCGAGCACTTTCTGGGCAACAAGCCACTAGAGCAGAATCCCGCGCCGGTGCTTCGCCTTGGCTATAACAAAAAGGCAAGCCTTTTCGTGTTTTCATTCAGGCAGAGCTCCCGACGGTTAAGCGGAACAGTTGAGTTTGCGGTTAGCGATACTTGCAGCTGGTGCACGGAATGACCATTAAGCGTGAACGACAAGTTGTAGGCCTTGCTGGTGAGCGTTATTGCTAATGAAAGTAAACCGAAGTCTGCTCGTCACGTAGCATGCGTCCACAAAAACGTAAACGACGACTACTCGTCGCGGAAGGTGTTCTTGCAGCGCACCTACCTTTACGAGCTGGTGTTGCAGGTGTCACTCGTAACGAATTCATTTGAGCCTCCTGAGCTCTAAACTGCGTGCGGGCTGTTATGCGGGGCAAAGCGCAAAATATTTCCGTTCATATGGCGAGGAAAATAAGGTGCTTAATTATTCTTGTATTTTGTTACAAAATTTTGATCGTTCTCAATAGTTTTTTTTTTACTGTTTTCTTTTCTAAGGGAGCGCCAACAATCCGATAGCCTCGTACAAGCGAAACAGGTCTGGTACCAGGTAGCTGCAGTTGGTGGGGCTAATTTCTTGGAATGCAGGTGCGGTTGTTGTCTTGCACCAAAGGGGTCCTGATGATGCAGCTTTAAGTAGGGATGGTAATTTTACGTGCCCTGTCATGGTTTGTGTAACTGTACAACACCTGCATCTGTCATGCTCGCCCTGTTATACGGGCTTTGACTGCGCGTGTAGTTGAACATTATAACTACTGTAGTACCTCATTTTCCAATGAGTGCAGGTTTAGCATCATATGCTGCTTGTTCGAGTGCTGTAGGCTTTTCTTCTGAATGTTGTACTCTTAAGTGGTTGCACGATACAATTGCCCTGGTGTATTTTCTATTTCATTTTGAGAGGACTTTATATCTTCGCAACAGTGATGGCATGGGAAAGAACTACAGCCCTTCTTACTATAACATCTATTTTGTTTTCAATGTGCAGGTGGTGAAGGGCAGGCGTCTGCTAACCAGGCAGTCAAACGACCTCGCCAGTTGGTTGCCAAACGCGGCCAACCCAGTAGAGACCATGACAAACAAGACCAAACTGAAAGTGCAGATGACAGTGTTCTGCGTGCTTCAATAATATATGGCACCAACACAGTGCTGTAAATTCCTTCACAGGTTACGTGCCAAAAAGCTCACACGTGTTCTAGCATATACCGCGCGGTTTGTACAAACGTAATAGCGTACCTACCCGATGTATTCGCTTCTGCAGTCTGCACAGCACTCAGTGTGGCCATTGCGGACTTGCATGAGGTCTTGAAGTTTGATTGAATCCTGACAGCGAAAATGACAGGTTAGAAAAAACGCGAAACACGCCTTCCGCCCAGCTAAAAAGCCCAAGTTTCGCTTTCGCGCCGGGTCGCATCTCCCGGCGTGGCAGCCCAGGCTTGCTACTTCGCGGCGCTTGGGATAGATGGCGCGACCGGCACTCATCAATATGGCGGCGCCCTTTGAATTCACGGTGTTCTGGTGTATAGACCAACAATTTTTCATACGATGGGCCGATCCTGAAGAAATTGCAATACCAGGCCAACCCGAGGCAGAAGTGAAGCAAGCATTAAGCACTCCCCATATGTGGGCTGATCCCGAAGGTCGTGAAATGCCAGTCCAACCTGCGGCGGAGATGAAGCAGGCTTTAAGCACTCCCCACACATGGGCCAATCCCATAGGTAGTGCAATACCAGGCTGACCCGCAGCAGAGGTGCAGTTCACCATTAAGGGGCCCACATACGCAGCTTCGCTGGTCAGCCTTCACAGAGTAAAGGGGCACCGGGTTTCTTTCGAAGATATTTTAGTAGCTGTGCATTTTACAAACCCCTCGTTTCAGTTTTCTATTTTGAATAAAATAAACACTACTCCTTACTGTTCAAACTGCATTGTTTTTATTTTTTTAACATGCTTACCAGAGAGTGACAGCATCAGGTGACATGGTGTCAGCTCATCTTGACGTGAAACTTGGTGAAAACCTGAAAAAAATCAGGGAATTTGAAAATGTCAACTTGGTAGACACGTTGTTCTTCTAAGCATGCAGTATGGCACATAAGCCTGGAGGTTAACGAAGAATCTCGAGAACGTGTTAAGAGACAGGAAGAGAGTGGTGTGGATAAGAGAGCAAATGGGGATGGTCGATATTCTAGTAGACATTAAGAGGAAAAAATGAAGCTGGGCAGGCCATGTAATGCATAGGGTAGATAACCAGAGGACCATTAGAGTTGCAGAATGGGCGCCAAGGGAAGGGAAGCTTCGCCAAGGATGATGAAATTTGAAAGCACAAGTTCGCATCAGCTAGTGCAAGACAATGATAATTGCAGGGAGGTGCCTTCGTTCTGCATTGAACTTTAAGATAGGATGACGATGATGGTGAATGCGTGCAACTCTTTAAAAAGAAATTTGGGCCGGAAATAGCTTGCACAGTTCACCACGACACGAAACCAAATTCGTATGCTTTGCCACTAACACGGATGTATTCCAGCGAAGCTAACTTATGAAAAGCGGCCACCATTGTGTAATCATCTCTATTTCATGGTTGGAACAGCTTGCGAAACATAGCATGATGTGTTGGAAGGAGCCCCGTAACTTTTTTTTCTTTATAGCCGGCTATAATATGCACATGCTGAATTTTTTATAATTAATGCTATGTGATGTGCAAATTAAGCAGCAATTTTATCCAGTATTAAAACGTACCTTAGTGTAACAATACAATGAGAGACGTAATCAAGAATTTGTATGTATGCACATCTGAGTGCGCATGCATGCGTGCTGTCATTCTTGAGTGCGCAAAGACGTGAAACTGGTCTTAGTGCAGCTTGGTAGCTCATAGTTTGTGAGGGGATTCGTAATGGCAGTGCTCCACCACGCCACAATGCAGCAGTCAACGCTGATGGTGTATCCACACGACGGACGGCTCCGCGCAAGTCTGTGCCACAGACGCTTAATCCGCCACCCATCCAGACGATGGGCAGACTGAGCAGACGACCGCGCCGGAAAAATAAACATGGCGGCACCACCCGAAGCGACTGCCGTCCGCCTCGAACCTGTGAAGTCGTCGTCGTCCACTGTGTGACCCGTAATTTTCAAACTGAGGCTTGTATTTGGTTTAAATTTGTGTCCAGAAGCTTCGACAGCAATCCATTCGTGATGAGTGGGCACCGTTTCTGAAAGAGATACTCAGATTCTCGGCGTGTAGGCTTAGAGTGGCTGTATGGCTGAACATGGCGTCGACGATGTTGTGGCGGCCCGGGCAGATCTCAGTGGACGTAAGTTATTATGATTGCTTGTTTCTACTCACTCTAGATGGCGCCATCGGTGTAACAAAGACTTTGTCATACGTGTTTTTCACTCTGAATGAAAATGGCAATCGAAAGGAAACGACGGTTGGCCGCAATGGCTGTCGTTTTGTCCGAATTGGATGATGACGAGTGCTTGTTTCATCGAAAGAGGTCTTGTTACGCTCTCATGTCCGCGTTATCGGTGAGAGTCATATCCCACAACGCGGCGAACTGCTCCACAAGATGTAAGAAGAAAGTTACCTCGTCCGCTCAGGTTCATTTCAGTCGCTCTTGTGCGAGTCGCACGCTCGCGAACAGACATGAATGGTGTCAGCAGCGATGAAGCTGTTTCAGAAAGATCCCAAAGCCGCGCTTGTTGCCACACTGTAGAGCATGCTAGGCCAAATCCGCAGCGTTCAACTCCCAAAATCCGGATGCGAAAAATAGCACGGCATTTTCCGTCCGTGGGGGTCGCGGACGACGCGCGGACGGTACAAATCAGTGACGCATAGTCACGTGATGCGCCGTCCGTCGCGAAAAAGACGGATTTCGTCTGTCGTGTGGATCCACCATGAAGAGAGGAAATGCTAATCTTACCGACACTGCACATGCTCAACAGGCCAGTGAGAGTGCTGACACGTGAGCTTGAAGCTCGCCAGATCCATCTAACAATTTGTGCGTCGTACATGACAGCATAATCAACATTTAATCATCGATTTATTTCAACTACCATGTACGTCGACGTTGTCTCTTTAGTGTTGACCCCCTCCCCTTTTTTTTTTCGAGGATACTTCTGACAGTGAAAAATAACACTGAATGTCCACATCAACAGGAACGGGCATAAGATGCAACCACTTGCAACCTTTTTAACAGAAGCTTGTATTGCCTCACTGGTGTCGGTGTTACCGCGTGAAAATAGGAATTGCTTATCAGGCTGCGGATTTGAACCACCGACCTCCGGATTGCGAGACCACCACGCTAACCGATTCAGCCACCGTCAGTTCATCAAACGCTGCCTTTAAGGTGGGTAAGTAGAAGCAGCGCATGGCATGAGCCAATCACAAGCGTCCCCTTCCTCCAGAGAAGGGAAAGGGTGTGTTCGCGTGCCTGACACCAGTTCAGGCCCAGCAGTCAGATGGGGAGGCCGCGTTTGGTCTGTTCTGCCAAAGAGCAGGCTGCATTGAAGGAATGGCAGTGGGAGCAGGCCACGTGTTGTGCGTTTGGCCAAAGAACAGGCAATGTTTGATTGATGCCACCGGGAACTCATTCGAGAAAGGGGTCGACGTTGATGTGCCGCTCTCGCCGTGAGGCGTTACAAAGAGCAGCAGATCCCAAGCTTCGCTTGCACCCCGCTTCACAGCAGTGGAAGGGCAGTAACTTTTTTGGCCTCCATCCTTGTGTCATAGTCCAAGCATGCTCTTGCTAAATAGAATCATTCTTGGCAACTAAAGGTTAGTGTTTAAGTGCAATTAAAGCTCGTCATTGGAACAGTCTCCAGGACTTCAGAATTTCACAATAAGCAGAATACCATTTTGTTGGTAAGTACCACGGCAGAGATAGTGACCTATAGGTAGATACTGAAAGAGCCAGTATTCAGTAAAAACTTATAAATGTAAAAAAATTCGGCCTAGTCTAGTTTAGAGTAATTGGCAAGGATACCTGTTTTTGCAGTCTTATTCTAGTGAAGGTTTAGCACTACAGGACTGTGCCAGTTCCATTCCAACTAAATCTGCCCAATTGATGCCATTATAGATTAACATTACTGAATATATTCTGCAATCACATTATTTATTCATGAATTACACTTGCGCAGGTAACATGCATGTACTGTCAAAAAGAGTAGACATGAGAGAGATTATACAGCTAGCAACGCACTGCAAAAATAAAAGGTCACAAAGCAAATATGTTCTCGTTAAAGAAGCATAACATTATCTGCAATGTTGTCAGAACTTCAAAAATAAGTTTTTTGTTGAAAGGCACAACTAGTAAACAACTATAGTAAGAATTTCATTTAAAGTTGAAGAAATAGTACAACTCTTGGCATTCTGGGGAGTTAAAAAGAGTGGAATTAAGAAATCTCAACTTTGTCAAGTAGGAATGAAACGGAGGGCCCGCCCCATTCTGCAACTTTACTGTGGACCAGTGTACGCCAACATGGCAAGTAAGAAAAGAAATTTGGGTATTTCATGGTGCGTGTAGATCCATAGACTTTTGTTCCCAACGGTATCTTTTGATGACATGCCCAGGCTTTTTTTTTTTTTTCTAGTCACTTGTTGCACTTTAATGCGATAAAATCTACTTGAACCTCTTGTGGTCGCAAGATCCGCAGGCGAGCTCGTTCCCTCAATCGGCTGCCACCACCCAGCCTCTACTCAACCATATCTTGTGAACATTATATACATTTTTTTTTTTTGCCTCCTAGCATTTTGGGTGATATCCTGAGTGATGAAAACAAGCACTTCATAAAATCAGCAACATCTATCATTACGACAGATTCATAACAATAGTGCAGCCACTACATTGTTTTAGCTTTCCATACTAAATAAACTCACTGGGTCTGCGTTAGTGTGGGCAGGGGTAAGCTTGCACACGTAAGTTTTTGGTAACATTCATAACAAAGCAAACAAGCTTTCAGGACTATAAACCTTTGAGTCGCATCAGCTACGTGGGAGCAAAATATACATTCAAAAAACAGGAAAAATAGGCACAGTGTTATGTGCCACTAATCCTTTCCTAAAGAGCTGCAAGAATTTTAGGCGGTTTTGATAGAACTATAGCATGGCACAAAACTGATGGTGCTGTGCATTTGGTCACTGCAAGCAGCTGTACATTGTTAACCTCTCTGGCCAATCATGTCTGCTGCAGAAGCATCCCTAGTATGTCTCCCAATTTCAAGATACTTGATTTAGTGCAGTATCACTCTTTGTTGGCCTTTTTATCAGACTGACGCAGAAGTGGGAGCACTGTACACTGTTCACATTTTCTTTGTGCGCAAAAGATAAGTATGCGTTGCATTCACCACTAAGAGAATGTATTTAATGCTGTTCTTAAGTTTACAGCACATGACACAGGTATTCATGACAAATCTGTGCATGTCATACAGACCGCTGAAATTTCAAATGAAACACCACTTTCCTCCCTCTCGAGAAAGCGCCACACCCAGCCAGAGTCAAGGCAACACAAACAAAATAGAGTCTTAAAAGTGTCGCTCGCCATGACGCATTACTTAGGTAAATCGCCCAATTCAGAATGCGCAATGCCACGGTGGAAAATGTGCCATGCAACAAAACCGGATAAGAAAAAAAAAAGCGGGTGGTGCTAGTCACGTGAACCCGATGTGGTTCTTCGGCTCAAGTATGTGACAAGGCGAGGAAGGAACATCGCTCGCGGAGGCTACTCGAGGCAGAGTGTCTCTCTGTTGGCAGTCATGCTCACCTCATGGTGGTGTGGTAAGAGGGCATTCAATTTCTGCTGTCTCCTCTAATAATAAACCAGTTTAAAAGATTATTTCTGTAAAGAAATGCCAGAAGTCTGAAGTCGTTACTCCAAACATTCATCGTGGATATGAAGTCCAATGCATGTGGAACTGTCGAAAGTGGTTCACTCATATTCTTCTCATTTACTTTCAAGAAATTTCACACTAAATTGATGAAGACCTCTGCATTGTCACAAACAGCAGGAAGCAACCTTGAAGTCTGTTTTGAATTCCTCATTAATGCATGAAAATCCAGGATGCAGCAGACAAGTAACAGTCTACTACACATAACTCCATCTTCACCTCTGCGTTCAGGCAATGAAATGCAGTTTTTACCATAGCGAGCATGAGATGTTTACTTGGAGATGCAGCTCTTAGCCTGTCTACGTATGACTGTGATATTTAAAAAAGATGCCAGTTATTTAAAACTATGTTATTAAAAAAACATCTTTCATGTTCGAAACATGCCCGGAGGCAATAATAACCAGCTTGAAAAGTAATTATGTCCCATGGCTGTATTCAGGTCTCAAGAAGCTTTAAATTGCAGTGTAAACTAATAGCGTCCTCGATCACTCGCACCGGGGCGCCTTGCTGCGCACTTTAATCCTCGATCAACCGCACCGACCATCCTCGATCACCGGAAGCGCACCCTGTTGGAGCGGTTTTCCATTGCCCCGTCTCGCACCGAGAAAATCGGCGGTGCGCCGGGGCACAATCACAGCAAGCACTGCGGGACGCGCGCGCGCACTGCCGACTGCAGAACCGTGGATGCTCTGGCCTGATAGCTGCGGTTGCAATGGAGTTGACGGAGTTAGCCGGTGGAGATGTCGGCAATGAGAAAGGAAGCGCTGCTAATTGCCGCAATCGATGAGCTTTTTTCAAGTTCTTCGGACAGCGAAGACGGCATGCTTATCGACCTCGTCCAAAAACAATGCGGTGAAGAGCGGCCGAAAGTGGACAGGTTCGTTGAAAGGGTCGCCAGGATTATTTATAAGATCCCTTGGTGTTTGCTTGCAACCAGGTATGTCGGAGCATGCAGTTTGACAAGGTTTGAGCGCTTGCCGCAGATGCTCAGCACCTGCAAACAACAAAATGTGCGCGCGCGCGCATTCGCGCACGTCTTGTGCGCCAGGGGCAAAATAGCGCTGCATGCAAGCACCCTGCAATGGGTGCAGTTTTGTCCTCGATGTTGACCCTCCGCAGTGCGCCACCACGGCGGTGCAAGGCGCACCATTCTGGTTTCAGCGCAACCCCGGGGCAAGGTGATCGAGGACGCTATAAAACTTGCTAGGGGGCCTGATGTAAGGCCCTCAAAAAACAGGCCAAACAGGGGGCTAAATGTTTCTTCAATAGGATAGAAAGTTTGCGCTGGAAAGTTAACACCAAATATAAATGAAAATATATTACTTCAGACTTACCACCAGACTTTCACAATTCGAGTCTTGTTCTCCAAGGTGCATTGCCATTCCGACTTGTCCAGCTAGAGAGAAATGCAGTTCGTATTGCCTCCGCCGATGTGTTGCACATGCACATGTGATGAACTCTACAAAATGAGAGCAGCATTGAAGATAAACTGAGCAGCTGAAAGTGCACGCACTGTTTCTTCTACGCACAATATGGAAACTAAACAGCAGGGGTAAATTTCGTTAGAAGATTTGCGTAACACTTCATTCCCGTTCATATTGAAACATAAGTCGACTCTGAATATAAGACAACCCCTACTTAAAGACATCGCATTACAGTTCCCTTTATAATGGAAAACTACATGTTCTATAAAAAATTGGGCACTGAAAGCACCATGCCCCGCTTTGCATCAATTGTTTCGCTTAAATCTTTTGTGTACCCAGCAGAAATTCTAGATTCTAAGCATTTGTTCTAAATGTAACGAACCTCGTCAAATTTGGTGCAGTGGTTGCCGAGAAAAACGAATACTCCGCTTACATGTATTTAGATTGGAACACCCGAGCTAAAGCTTCCTCTTAAACGCGCCCGCCACGCGGAGGCATTGCCGAGCCCGAACCGAAGGAGCAGTATGGTATCCACATTTTGTCTGCTGGAGGCGCCGCCAAATTATACTAAACAAAGAAACATTGCGTACACTTAGTACACGTACAAATTTCCTCTTTATAGCGACAAGGTAGGGGACTGTGGCTAGCAGTGGCAGCCGGCTTTACCTATGCGCCGCCAGTCTGGTTTCTCAGACGTGTAACGATTGCGACAGTGTACGCGGCGGAAAAAGCACCTGGGACTCCTGCAAGACCATACAAAACCTTGCCTCTGTGTATTATCTAACTCCTTCTCATTACCGTTAAAACTCGAGAACGCAGTCAAGAATTTCGCATTGAGGTGAGATAAGCAACTGTTCAATAACTAGAATAAATACGTCCACTTGCCTGTCTGTTCACGCCAATACCGCAAGCTCTATTCAGAAGCACGAGACGGGCGCTGAAAAGCGTCGAGACATTTCACTCGGCGAAATTAACCGCTTGCATTTCCAATGCAGCGAAAAATCAAGTGAACGATTAGAGTGTATTAACGATGTCGACGATGCAGTCGGCCATTTTGGGAAGTTTTAGGCGTGGATCGGCTTGGCTATTAGCCCCGAGAACGAACACGAGCGGCGCTGCGAGCGCCGCTTGCGTGACGTCAGGGCACGGACTCGCGCCTGTCGTCGGCTACAGTTCGGGCGCTTTCTGCGGTGTTTTCGTTTGTTCGCCCTCGTTCTCTCTGCTTGTATACTTATGGTGGTCGTCTCAAATATATTTTTACGACGTCTTCCTTTGAGAACATTTATTCAAAGAGCTAATTTCTTAGACAACAATGCAGCTCTCGAAGGCAGCGCTACAGTGCCAGCCGAAGCGACGCAGACCAGCCCGTTGCGGGTTTTTCATACGCGGATAGACAATCGCAAAAGCATAGCCTATAGACCAGAACACGCTAGTCTCGCACCCAGACTAACCGAACGCATACTCTCGCACCCGGGTTGCCCGGTCGACCGGCGCTGTTTTGTACTGGGCTGCCAAAGTGTGTTCGCCGGCGACCAGTAGACATGGCAAGCGCCAGCTCTAGGGCTCCAAAGTGCGGAAATGTGCCCGTTCACACGGATCCAAAGTAGAAGAAGTCATCTGGGCATCACTGCGTCGTGTTTGGATGCCAAAACAACCAGCGGAAAAGGAGCAGGTTGCTTAGCGCTGTTTGCGAAGAGCACAACACACGTAGGGAATCGTGCCGGTGCGGTGTTTTCAGCCTGCGCCGATTTCCATCCGCAACGAAGAATGCCAAGCTGCGCCACCGGTGGATAGCTGCAGTGAATAGGAAGAACTACAAACCCAGTGAAAATGCACGAGTGAGTATTCTATCTGTGTATATTTTGGTGCCACGTTCAACTTTGCGCCCTACAAACGTAATACGCAGGTTTGCTCCGAGCACTTTCTGGGCAACAAGCCTACAGAGCAGAATCCCGCGCCGGTGCTTCGCCTTGGCTATAACAAAAAGGCAAGCCTTTTCGTGTTTTCATTCAGGCAGAGCTCCCGACGGTTAAGCGGAACAGTTGAGTTTGCGGTTAGCGATACTTGCAGCTGGTGCACGGAATGACCATTAAGCGTGAACGACAAGTTGTAGGCCTTGCTGGTGAGCGTTATTGCTAATGAAAGTAAACCGAAGTCTGCTCGTCACGTAGCATGCGTCCACAAAAACGTAAACGACGACTACTCGTCGCTGAAGGTGTTCTTGCAGCGCACCTACCTTTACGAGCTGGTGTTGCAGGGGTCATTCGTAACGAATTCATTTGAGCCTCCTGAGCTCTAAACTGCGTGCGGGCTGTTATGCGGGGCAAAGCGCAAAATATTTCCGTTCATATGGCGAGGAAAATAAGGTGCTTAATTATTCTTGCATTTTGTAAAAAAATTTTGATCGTTCTCACTAGTTTTTTTTTTTACTGTTTTCTTTTCTAAGGGAGCGCCAACAATCCGATGGCCTCGCACAAGCGAAACAGGTCTGGTACCAGGTAGCTGAAGTTGGTGGGGCTAATTTCTTGGAATGCAGGTGCGGTTGTTGTCTTGTACCAAAGGGGTCCTGATGATGCAGCTTTAAGTAGGGATGGTAATTTTACGTGCCCTGTCATGGTTTGTGCAACTGTACAACACCTGCATCTGTCATGCTCGCCCTGTTATACGGGCTTTGACTGCACATGTAGTTGAACATTATAACTACTGTAGTACCTCATTTTCCAATGAGTGCAGGTTTAGCATCATATGCTGCTTGTTCGAGTGCTGTAGGCTTTTGTTCTGAATGTTGTACTCTTAAGTGGTTGCACGATACAATTGGCCTGGTGTATTTTCTATTTCATTTTGAGAGGACTTTATATCTTCGCAAAAGTGATGGCATGGGAAAGAACTACAGCCCTTCTTACTATAACATCTATTTTGTTTTCAGTGTGCAGGTGGTGAAGGGCAGGCGTCTGCTAACCACGCAGTCAAACGACCTCACCAGTTGGTTGCCAAGCGCGGCCAACCCAGTAGAGACCATTACAAACAAGACCAAACTGAAAGTGCAGATGACAGTGTTCTGCGTGCTTTAATAATATATGGCACCAACACAGTGGTGTAAATTCCTTCACAGGTTACGTGCCAAAAAGCTCACAGGTGTTCTAGCATATAGCGCGCGGTTTGTACAAACTTAATAGCGTACCTACCTGATGTATTCGCTTCTGCAGTCTGCACAGCACTCAGTGTGTCCATTGTGGACTTGCACGAGGTCTTGAAGTTTGATTGAATCCAGACAGCGAAAATGACAGGTTAGAAAAAACGTGAAACACGCCTTCCGCCCAGCTAAAAAGCCCAAGTTTCGCTTTCGCGCCGGGTCGCATCTCCCGGTGTGGCAGCCCAGGCCTGCTACTTCGCGGCGCTTGGGATAGATGGCGCGACCGGCGCTCATCAATATGGCGGCGCCCTTTGAATTCACGGTGTTCTGGTGTATAGACCAGAACACGCTAGTCTCGCACCCAGACTAACCGAACGCACACTCTCGCACCCGGGTTGCCCGGTCGACCGGCGCTATTTTGTACTGGGCTGCCAAAGTGTGTTCGCCGGCGACTAGTAGACATGGCAAGCGCCAGTTCTAGGGCTCCAAAGTGCGGAAATGTGCCCGTTCACACGGATACAAAGTAGAAGAAGTCATCTGGGCATCATTGCGTCGTGTTTGGATGCCAAAACAACCAGCGGAAAAGGAGCAGGTCGCTTAGCGCTGTTTGCGAAGAGCACAACACACGTAGGGAATCGTGCCGGTGCGGTGTTTTCAGCCTGCGCCGATTTCCATCCGCAACGAAGAATGCCAAGCTGCGCCACCGGTGGATAGCTGCAGTGAATAGGAAGAACTACCAACCCAGTGAAAATGCACGAGTGAGTATTCGATCTGTGTATATTTTGGTGCCACGTTCAACTTTGCGCCCTACAAACGTAATACGCGGTTTGCTCCGAGCACTTTCTGGGCAACAAGCCTACAGAGCAGAATCCCGGGCCGGTGCTTCGCCTTGGCTATAACAAAAAGGCAAGCCTTTTCGTGTTTTCATTCAGGCAGAGCTCCCGACGGTTAAGCGGAACAGTTGAGTTTGCGGTTAGCGATACTTGCAGCTGGTGCACGGAATGACCATTAAGCGTGAACGACAAGTTGTAGGCCTTGCTGGTGAGCGTTATTGCTGGTGAAAGTAAACCGAAGTCTGCTCGTCACGTAGCATGCGTCCACAAAAACGTAAACGACTACTACTCGTCGCCGAAGGTGTTCTTGCAGCGCACCTACCTTTACGAGCTGGTGTTGCAGGTGTCATTCGTAACGAATTCATTTGAGCCTCCTGAGCTCTAAACTGCGTGCGGGCTGTTATGCGGGGCAAAGCGCAAAATATAGGAAAATAAGGTGCTTAATTATTCTTGTATTTTGTAACAAAATTTTGATCGTTCTCACTAGTTTTTTTTACTGTTTTCTTTTCTAAGGGAGCGCCAACAATCCGATGGCCTCGCACAAGCGAAACAGGTCTGGTACCAGGTAGCTGCAGTTGGTGGGGCTAATTTCTTGGAATGCAGGTGCGGTTGTTGTCTTGTACCAAAGGGGTCCTGATGATGCAGCTTTAAGTAGGGATGGTAATTTTACGTGCCCTGTCATGGTTTGTGCAACTGTACAACACCTGCATCTGTCATGCTCGCCCTGTTATACGGGCTTTGACTGCACATGTAGTTGAACATTATAACTACTGTAGTACCTCATTTTCCAATGAGTGCAGGTTTAGCATCATATGCTGCTTGTTCGAGTGCTGTAGGCTTTTGTTCTGAATGTTGTACTCTTAAGTGGTTGCACGATACAATTGGCCTGGTGTATTTTCTATTTCATTTTGAGAGGACTTTATATCTTCGCAAAAGTGATGGCATGGGAAAGAACTACAGCCCTTCTTACTATAACATCTATTTTGTTTTCAGTGTGCAGGTGGTGAAGGGCAGGTGTCTGCTAACCAGGCAGTCAAACGACCTCGCCAGTTGGTTGCCAAGCGCGGCCAACCCAGTAGAGACCATTACAAACAAGACCAAACTGAAAGTGCAGATGACAGTGTTCTGCGTGCTTTAATAATATATGGCACCAACACAGTGCTGTAAATTCCTTCACAGGTTACGTGCCAAAAAGCTCACAGGTGTTCTAGCATATAGCGCGCGGTTTGTACAAACTTAATAGCGTACCTACCCGATGTATTCGCTTCTGCAGTCTGCACAGCACTCAGTGTGTCCATTGTGGACTTGCACGAGGTCTTGAAGTTTGATTGAATCCAGACAGCGAAAATGACAGGTTAGAAAAAACGTGAAACACGCCTTCCGCCCAGCTAAAAAGCCCAAGTTTCGCTTCCGCGCCGGGTCGCATCTCCCGGCGTGGCAGCCCAGGCCTGCTACTTCGCGGCGCTTGGGATAGATGGCGCGACCGGCGCTCATCAATATGGCGGCGCCCTTTGAATTCACGGTGTTCTGGTGTATAGGAATCCAGTTATGATACCATACCTGCCGCGGTGCAACAAGTATGTCACAAAGCTGGCTATATATGACTTCTACAGCAGTCACGTTGATTTTATTCCGCTAAAACAGGCTTGCTCACGACGAGTAGTTCATGGTATAATATCGAATTTTTGCATTTCCTCACAGAAACGCTCGGCAGTAGCACGGGGACTTAACTAATACTGGAGCTTAGATTCTACACGCCTCACTTGCTTCTTTACCTGCTTGTCAACACTAGGCGGTTCTTCACGTGTTTATTTTTTATAAGCGGCGGAAACTTGAAGTAAAGTTAATGAAGGCTTACAGCTATTTACATAGTACAAATAGGAATGTACCAATATATATTCCCTTTTCCGTGCTACACGTTCAACTCACCTCTTTAGAGCACGTTTGTTAATGATTAATAATGTTTGTTATGTTCCTCTTTTTTTTGTTTATGGTACCTAGTGTATATCATTTATTTATTTCAATGCCGCAGTGTGTTTTGCATTGTTATTGTGGAAATATTTCACTGTTCTTTCATATATTGTATAACTGCAATGTTTTATGGCGACTATATAAATGTAATTTATATGGCGCTTGATGTGTTACCCCATGCAGCCATATTGTACCTAAGGGGGTAAGGTTACCTCAAGCTGCGTCTGTGCGGCTTTTTTCCCTCATCCACCTCCATTTACCACTCCTCTGTACATGTGTGTGTGTAAATGGAAGTTAATAAATCAAATCAAATCAAACTCATTTGAGAAATTTACTGGTGCTTGTTGCTTGAGGAATATACATGACGAATCTGTTTGGCGAACTGACACAGGCTACTCGGCCCAATTTTTTTAGTGAAGCATGCCTGCTGGACCACATAGCTGCAGCTAGAAAGAAGTCGAAGCGTCAATGACTAGTAGTATGGGACATATTCAAGATATCGAAATTCCCCCGGTGGAGGGTCAGAAATCAAGTGAAAGTATATGCAAGGCTTGTGGTGCTTTCTTTATGAATGTTTGCGATTGGATTGGAGCAAACTTAATTTAGCCTGCAAGGTTCTCTTTTATGTACCGATGAAGCGAATTGTTATCCGTTTGTATAATTAAATAACGCTGGATCGAGACATCATGAGACAGAACGTGCTTGAATTTTCCTTTTGTAGGCAATCTAAGCTGCGGTGTAGTAGCTCGAGAATACTTTAGCCATTCCAGTTGGCGCTGTAAAAAAATGCTTTATGATTTTAATTCGAAGTTGTAGTGAACTGATGGGTTTCACGATCATAGCGTGCCTCGCTATTTGGACAGTCGATTGCTACCATTACGTGATCAGGGGTGTGCCATATTGTCGATAAAGGCTACTGAGGGCCACTATGAAACATTTCATCACTTTCAATTGAGTGGCTCTCGATCTTAACAATGAAACTTTTCTCTCAGGTGATTGCTACTATGGTGTTTGTGAATTAACTATGTAAATACTCTACATGACGCGCCGTCGTGTTAGCAGCCATGAGCAATTTGTTTTTTGGAGGCCTGTTTCAGGGGGGGATGAAAGTAGCAGCAAACTTTTTCATAAGAAATACGCGCCTAACTATTTTTTTACGCATTAATGAATGGGCATATTTGAATAGAACAACACACCAGAGTAATAGGAATCATGATGACAGCTTCGCTGGGCAGTGTCTTTCTAACATCGGATAACATGTTGACGCCAATTACCAAATTTTTCTTCCACGTAAAATGCAATGCCTCTCATAGCTAAATACTAAAGGAATGTTAAGTGTTTAGCGAAGCATCACACACAACTTCGCGCGTTGAATTTGCAGATATTCTTTTTTTTGTCAAAATTTACCGATAGACACGGCGCATATATGCATTGCAAAACCTAGTAGACCCCTTTAATGCTGCTTAGCTTGCGATATCCAAGCCGCAAAGTTTCTCGACTCACACGCTTTTGAAGAAGAAACTGTGGTTAAGGTATGGCAGCTGAAAGAAGCCGACGTATTCTTCAATACGTACGGCTCGAGCCACCCATACCCCAAGCATACACGAAGGGAACGAGCGTGAGGGGCAACCGAGCGAGCCAGAGCGAGCGGCGTCCTGGCCGTGACGTCACTCGCGAGAGGGCGCCACTCCTAATTCTCGCCGCTAATAGCTGCGCACAATCTTTGGAAGCGACCTTTTTTTGTTGTTGTTGTCGCCAGACGAAAATCGCTGTGTTACTTTTTTTTTTTACAGAGAAGATATGTTTATACTAAGGGTATGGTGGCTAGCATACACTCTTAAGCATAATTACACCCTTTTGCCATACAACGATAATTGTCATCTGCTTGCCCACATTTCCTTTCTTTAACGCGGCAAGCCTGGTACTTTTCAGTAACGAACGGCATGCGCGTTATCAGAATGACATAGCATTCCCGACAGGAAAGTAACAGGCAATGCTATCATGCTGATAACGCGCGTGCCGTTCGTTACCGGGCTCGCAGCGTTAAATAAAAAAACGCATCAAGGCAGATGACGATTATCGTTGTGTGGCAGAAGGGGCACTCGAAAGGGTGTAAACTGTTCTTTGAGTGAATAATCGTCACTCTTACTCTAAAAATATTAAGTGCAATATTATGGCCTTATAAATAATATGTACGAACAATTTACTGGATGTACATGTTAATGAAACAGGTCTATAGTTACGTCGAGTTTAGAGCCGGATTTGTGCAGAGGTATTACTTTGGCCCTTCGCCAGTCATCAGGTATCACTGAAGTTTCCAAAGATCGCCTGTAAATTACGTGTAAGTATTTTGACGTCCAAACTGCATGTTTTTGCAAAAATGCATTTGATATAAGATCACGGCCACAGGGTTTCTTTACATCCAGATTTTGTAAGAGTCGAAAAATTCCTTGTTGGTCGATATCTATTTCAGGCATTGGATTCTCGAACTGATACTGTGGAGAGGGACAGTTAAAGGTAGTTCTGTTAAATACAGATTGAAAAAATTCATAAAATTTGCTTGCTATGACGTCAGGCTGAAGAACTGTCCCGTTCGAAACAGTAATCTGCGATACGGTGTGCCGCTCCCTCGATAGGTAGCGCCAGAATTTTTGTGGTTTATTCGTCAGGTAAGAAGGCAGAGTAACAGTGAAAAAATGCTCCTTGGCCATATGGATCTTATATTGTAATAAGCGTACGAGATCTTGAAGGTCACGTGTGGTTTTCTTTCTGCGCTTCCTTTTAATTTTTCGTTTTAAATGTATTATTTCACGCGATACGCAAGGATGTTCTCTGTTCACTCGTTTATTTCTGGAGGGAATGTAGTTTTCTTCACAAAAGTGCACAATACGCTTAAAACGTAACCATAATTAATTTACATCATGAAGTAATGAAAACTGCAGAAAGCAGGCGTTTAAATATTCTGAGATAGCATTGTCATCCGCTCTTGAGTAATCCCTGATAACAGCAATCGATGGCTTAACGCGTTCACGGTTTCCTAAAATTGGACAGGAGAATACAATCATTTTATGGTCCGAAATGCTATTTTCAACGTTTAATGTGTTATTTTGAAATAGACTGCTTACGAACATCAGATCAAGCACAGAACATGACCGACCAGCTATTCTAGTCGGTTCGGAAACTAGCTGGTCTAGAGAAAAGGTAATGATATGAACAATAGAGATTCAGCACTTTTTGCGTCACAGCTGTTGTGCGAAAGATTAGACCAATTGATTCCTGGTAAATTGAAATCACCTGTGATGATAATATTGGAACGTGAATTAGTGTGTTGTGCAATGTAAGTGTGCATAACGTCTAGGTATACAGGGGGCGCATTCGGAGGTCGATATAGGCCACCCAGAAATATGCTTTTTCCATTAAATGTAAGTTTACACCATACGCTTTCATGGTCAGGTATGCTTTTTAAAACTGTGAATTTTATGTTAGATTTAATTGCGACAGCAACACCCCCCCCCCCCCCCCCCGCGATTCTCTGTTTTTCCATATGAGCCGATAAGGTGGAAACACTTCGGAATCCTGGACGCTTTCGTGAAGCCAGGTTTCCATGATGACTATAACGTGTGGTTGATGGGCTGCAACTATGCTTTCAAGTAGGCTGAACTTATTGACTACACTGCGCGCATTTTGTCACGTGCAATCGCGAGCTGCTGAGCCAGCGTGTGCAGAAGTTATCGGTTTACATAGTTCACTTCTTCTGTCCTCACACTCATTCCATGTGAAGGTTTTGCCATTTATTTCTAGTTTATCAAATGCCAGAGATACCTTTGCCCCTTTCGCCTTGTCACTTACTGCAGAACGCCATAATTTAGCAAGTGTGTCGCGTACTTTCTTTGAGAAATCTTCGGATATTGAAATCTGGGTGTTTTTCAGCTTGAAGCAGCTTGATAATATTTTGTTTTTCTCAGCGAAGTTGAATAGCCTGATAATAACGGGGCGTGTCCTTTGGCTTTGCTTTGTACCGATTCTGTGAACTCGTTCTATTGAGTTAACTTCTATTCCTAGGATCTTCCTAAATATACCATCTCGCACTTCTTCTTCAAGTGTTTTAACATCTTCAGCAGAGCTCTCTCTTAATCCATAAATTACTAGGTTATTCCGCCTACTTCTATTTTCTAGATCATCGACCTTCGATGCCAGAAATTCTACTTGCGTCATGGTAGATTTACAAGATTCCTCGCAGTGTACTATCTTGTCTTCGCATTCTTTCCATAATCCCCTTTCATTCTCAATAACTGTCATTCTTTCTTGCAAATCTGCAACTATTGTCTCCACATGCTTGATATTTAAAGACAGTTGTTTCAGTATTTTGTTCGTTTCCTTTTGTTCTCTTAGAATGCGTTTCATTCGTTCCCGTTGCGAACATTCATCTGAATCAGAGTCAGGGCCTGGATTTTGTTCAACGTCTCCGAATATTAGTAACATTAAGTGGACAACATTAAAACAATCCCGCAAAATAGCAACACAGCATTGTGGACTTGAGAGCACCGTTAACGTTATGTCATCGTCTTTAGTTGAAGAGACTAAATGCTGGTCACTAACTTGTGCGATCAGAAAAAATTTGATCAGCATCCGTACTCGTTCAGTGCTTCCAAGTCCACTGAAGGTAACGTCGAAAAGGCTGCTGCTTTTATCCGGGTGCCATGGTGTCTCCGTCGACGTCACCGTGCTGGTCAGGTGGTCCCAGTGCAGTGCACGTGGTACAGCTTCCTGCGACTTGTTTCGTCCGATGAAGCCAGCAGGGCAACCAGCCAGAGGTACCAGTAGATAAGCCTGATGCAGTGCATGCTCAGACCCTGCGTCGACGAATCTGGTCCTCGACAGCACAATCTCTGCGATCAGAAAAAATTTGATCAGCATCCGCGCTCGTTTGGTGCTTCCAAGTCCACTATGATATATGCAACTGAGCCTGTGTTAAATAATAATATGCAAGATAACAGATCATAATTGTATACTGGGAGTCATTTGACACAACTGTATTACAACTAGTTTCCATGTAATAACATGAAAATTTCTATATGTATTTGCGCTTAAAAACTCTTATATCCACACTTTATCCGTAATTGTATTCCTACACCAGCCGCTTCCGTGCCTGTCTGGGAGACCGGAACTTTGTCAAGCCGAAGAGAATTCGGTTTTATCCCAGCTCTCCCTTTTTCACCTTGTATCCAGTGGTGAAAATAAAAATGATGATGATGATGATGATGTAGCAGAATATGTTCACAGAAGTGAAATGCCACTGTACTGAATTTTGTTAAACTGAAAGGCATTTGCATTGGGTTGAATGGCGTTTCGATGGGGGATATAAAAAACTTCGTACAGCTGACTAATTTGTTCAAGTGACGTTCAAGTGGTAGTTTACTGTATATTGGTTTTCTTGGATAAAAAATTTAGTTGGAAACAGTGCCTTGTATGTCCTCATTTTTTCTTAAACATTGCTCGATGAACAAGAGGTGCAAAAAGAGACCTTTCTATTTTGTCTCTTCCGACCTAACTGGCATTAGGCGAATACCTCTTGCGTGCGGGAGAAAGTGGGGGGGGGGGCGGTATATTGGAAAAAGTTTGGCAGTGTCTGGCTCCTCCTGGGGTGGTGTTAGAGGTGTGTATGAACCACTGCTTAGATAAATCGAACTCAGTACCTTTTTCTCAGTACAAGCATTCGTGAATGTTAACTTGTTATTCCAGTAGTTTAAAACTGCCTGCATAGGCCCTATATCACAATATGTCCCACGCCTCCTATTTTTTTTTATTTAAAAGGACTTGAAAGCATTCGAACTTCAATGTTAATGAAAAGAATGTTACAACTTTCAATAGCAAGGGATTGCTGTTATCAAGACTCCACAAAATGATGCAAAAAGAGCTGTTCTGCCATGAACAATTTTCAATATTGTAATTCTGAGAAGCGGTTATTAAGTTTTGAGGAGAAAGTTTGTTGAATGTATGTTTCAGCTTGTAAACCGCGCACAAACTATTTGAGGGCGGTAAGAAGATTTTTTATTGTTTAATATCAAGAGTTGACGAACAGCCACAGTTCAGCAATGTCATGTGTTTTCTCATTTTGAAGAGCAAAAATTATTTCAACATATCTGAGCTATCAACCCTACAATAGTCATGACATTAGCCATTAATCAAGTGGGGGACCAAGATTACAATTTTTATCCTGTTGGTCTAATAGGGCGATGGTTCATCTCAATATCCCCACTCACCAGAGGCTTACAGGATTGGAACACCACCTCGGCAACAAGTAGGAATAAAATTAAGGCACCGACTATGTGGGCAATGAAGCTATGAAGCAATGAAGGGATGGTCAGAACATATGCAGTAAGCATTATCATGGTACCACACCTATTGGTGCTGCTGCTGTCTTGCCCGCTGAAGAGGGGCAATCCAGTGGTGATAGTTTTGTAGACAGTGCCATCGACATCATGATGATTTAAAAGTCTGAAGTGGTATCATTATGTACATTATTCACATAGCCCAGTGGGTCACTGGACAAACTATGACTGTTTCCCAAACAGAAGATAAATCAGTCCATGCTTGCATGGAGGAAAAATTGCACAAGCTTAGCAAGAGTCAATGACACGAATGCAGGGAAGTGAAACACTGTGGCAACAACAAGGCAAAGAAAAAGAACTGCACGAAGCACAGAGATCTAAGCATCGTGCCAGTGCTGCTAGAGGATTGCTCACTCAATATGAAAGTTCAGTTCCAATCATGCATACTACCTCTTGGTTTAGCTTAAGGATTGCTTACCTCAACAAAATAATGCCTCTTGTCACTCTCAGTTGTCCCCATGAGTTTAAAGCAGTCTTTCACAACCTAGGCTGAGAACACTCCCAGGAAATGTTGTATCCTGTACACAAGCCATGCAAGTTCCTGTAATATTTGAAGGATCCACATCTCACAGTATAACACAAGGTTGTGAAGAAGACAAAGGCATATTGAAATGAGCATGACAGCTCACTGCCTACTGGCAAAGGCTTTGCAAAATGTTTACAGCAATAATGCATTGTGGTGCCTCAGAACCACTGGGATTAGCAAGATTCCACTGTAACTGGAATGAGAAAATACTGCGTTCTAATTGACTTACAGTGCAGTGTTAAGCACGACAGCAGCACTGCATTAAAGCATCAATGTTCTAATCGATTTTCCTCAAACATGTTATGGTACGACTTTTAGTGACTAAGCAGCATTTGTACAAAGGCACCAAGCTGGTTTGCTTCAAGAAGTGTCTTCTGATCTATACTTTGAGAAAAAATGTTGCACTTATTGCTGGTTCTTTGGCATGCAAGTCTTAAAAAAAATGGGATTAGCATGCATCTTACTCAGTAACAGAAACTTAGCAAGTGGACCTACTTGGCTTGGACCTTCAGGGTGACAGATAGATGGGCATTGACATGCACAGTCAAAGACATAAGAAAGTGCCTGGGACCTCCAAAATCGTTCGTAATACCGGTCACATCGTTGTGAAGATTGTACACCACACCGCCGCCAACAATTGAGCTGGCTGGACATGTTAAAGTAGAGAGAACCCTTATTCTATGAATTAAGGGACACTTAGTGAAATAGGTCACTAGTATTTTTGTTTATAGTTTGTGTGGCTGAATGTGCGACTAACATGTCACTAACCTTGCTCAAGTTTAATGTTATTGACGCATGCACAGCAGGAGTTGAATGACGATGACTCGCCTTCCCTTTCTTCTTTTACTCTCTTTATGCCCATTGCGAATTGTATATATTTGTGCACGCTTCAATAAAGGTGTTGTCGGCAGTCAGTGCTCGTTCTGTGTCCTTCCTTGTCCGTGTTTTTTGGTGCTGTTTTAAATATGAAACATCTTTAGTGGCTTTCTTGATGACCGACGCCGGAGTTCTACGGCAGACATCCGTTATCCTTGCCTTGAACTAATCTGACTCTGTCTCAATTATGTAAGCAAGATCATTCACATAAATAACCCCAAAGAAAGAAATCGAGTGGAGAGAGGTCACATGACCTAGCGGGCCAATTCACAGGCCTGTGCCTTCCAATCTATTGCGCATTGAAAGTCGCATCCAGCCAGTTTTGTGCTTGGCTGCTGCTGTGTGCGGGTGCCCTATCTTGCTGATACCACAGAAGCGGAAGAGGTGACAGCGGGACTTCACAGAGAAACTCATCCACCACTCTTTCAAGGATTTTGTTGATGTAACACTGTCCAGTGAGTATGTGATCGAAGAAGGTGGGACCGATTATAGCACCAGCATAAATTCTGAATCACAATTTGGGTAACTACTGGTACTGGTGCCTATTGCACTTCACACAGCGTGGATTGGAGTCCCTCCACTAGTGCGCATTATGCAAATGTACCTAGGCGTTTCGGCGAAAACTGGCTTCATCTGTGCACATGATGTTGCTCAAAAAGTATGATGACTCATGGGCTTTTGCGAGAAATTTAAACGATTCTACGGGTCCCTATCTTCCAAGCATTGTTGCTGGTTAAGGTGGGACGGGTGAAAGGCTGTCATTTAGAATTCTCCAAACTGACTTGGAAATTGGTACCTGGGCGGCCACGTTCTGCATGCTAGCATGAGGATTTGAGGCCATAAATGCTAGAACATCCCTGCGTAGGCTAGGACTCAAACATGGAGTCCTCCGCTGGTTTGTTGAAGCTGCCGGTTTGTCTCAGGTTTTCACAATTTCTGATGATAGTCGATGTATTTGGTCTACCGCCACACTTCCATTAGTGATATACATATTTGTAGTCTTCCTCTTGTTGCCATTTGCAGATGCCAAGGCGAGGATCATGCTTACCAGGTGCTCATTAGAGAAACACATGGCAAATGGGATGGAACAAAACGTACCTTTAAATCTTTGCACTGACGTCAATTCACTTTTGTGGTGACAGGTTCTGTAGCAAAAAAAAAAAAAAAAACATTCGTGCACTTTATCTACGCTAAAACAACAGCTATCACAACTATTTTCCAGGTAACACCAAACGAGACGTGTTACTTCGGCAGGGATGCGGCAGATAAGGCATTAGGTCGATCACAATGTTTTTCTTTATTTCCTTTATTTCGTCCTGGATTACTCAGAGGGAGCATGTTCGAGGGCGCTGCTTTATGATGCGAGTGGGAGCACAGTCACGTAGTATTCTCCATATTTCACAGGGTTTATTTATCTATCATAAAAAATTAGTACACAATTAGTACGTCGCTGAAAATATCGCAGTTAGGTGTCCCTTGGCTGTGCCTTTAGATGCCTCATTTATCATTTGATAATTAGGATAGTACATGTCGGCTTAGATAACTAATTAAATGACCAAATTAAATCTGGAACGAAAAAATTACTGGCAGCTACTGCAATGTACTGCAAACAATATGCGCTAGGTTTTCTTCGAGTAACGCATTGCTCTCTTTTTAAATCTTGGTGCATTATAATTAATTGGGACACTCTGTATATATTTACGTTTGCATGTAAGTGACAATGTTCCCATACGTAATAAATGTTGTAAGTTATTAGAAATGTTCTTTTTTTCATGAGTCATTGACATTGCTTACTGTAAAGAGAAGCAACACCGAGACACACAACATTCACATGCATTTCATACGCCGTGGATAAAAGAGTCTGCTGACGGGGTCAGTGAAGTTTATAGGTTTCATTAATGATCAAAAAAGCACGCAAAACAATTTGAAGCGTCGTGAGCTTACAACAACATATTCATTCTCTAGACATAGGCTATCCATACCGTTAGAAATAATTCTTAATTGGCTGCCTCCATCTCTTTCAAAAATATTATAAACTTTGTCCTGTGTGTATATTTAAATATATTGCATATGTGCATGGTGTTTACAGTGGAACTTTAAAATAATGTTGAAGTGAGAAAGTATGGATAAGGCAGCCACCGCGAGTGCTTCTGATGGGCGTGTCCCCCTATTGTCAGGATTTGAAGAAATAAAGTGACCCGCCGTGGTTGCTTTGTGGCTATGGTGTTGGGCTGCTAAGCTCGAGATTGCCACATCTAATCCCGGCCACGACGGCCGCATTTCGATGGGGGCGAAATGTGAAAACACCAATGTACTTAGATTTAGGTACATGTTGAAGAGCCCCCCGTGGTCCAAGTTTCCGGAGTCCCCCACTATGGGGTGCCTCACAATGAGATCGTGGTTTCGACACATAAAACCGCATAATTTAATATTCTTTTTTGCAGAAATAATCGAAAATATTAATTAAAAGCCGTTCAAGTCCGCGCCAACAAGGATGCAGTAAGCTATTAGCCTCAGTAAAATTTCAAGGGAAAAAGTCGAGGAAAGTGAAAAGAAACCTCAAATGATGTGGGTGACAAAGCACTGGTATTGGCACTTTAGGTGTGTGTGGGGGGGGGGAAGGGGGAGGGAGGCTTCGGCTTCGCCTAGGCAAGGTTCTGACTGGTGTTGTATAAGTCGCAGGTCGCTTTTTAAGTCGCGACGATAGATTGGATTATTTACAAGCACTGCTCCAGGAGGGCACATGCAACCAAAGGCCTCAGGAGAGGACCTGAGAGCACCCAAGGGGTAGTGGGGAGATCAAAGCTGGAAGCAGGATGGTCCGTAGATTGGAGTGGCGGAGGCCTAAGCGTGCTGGACTTAAAATAAATATTATTACGTCCAGCCGCCAAATTGTGACACCAAGACTTCTGCAATAGCAGTCAGAAGTTTGCCGTTTAACATACTAAGGCAGCAGCGGAAGCGGACGAAGACACAGAAACGTGAAAAAAAAGACCGCACGCTACAAGTTAGTAGTATTTTAAAGTTTAAAAAAGTTTAAAGATATTATATATTTTGCTATATATGTAATATATGCTATATCTATCAAGTGACTAGTGCCATGCTCTAATCTTCAAAGGTCGCAATGCTTTCGCAATGAAATTGTTGACAGTGTGCGCTGTGTGTGTATCTTGTGTTCTGGCTCACTGCTGATCGCGATCACGCCCGATCCTGATCGAATTTCGCGGTCGTGATTGCCTCCTTTGGACAAAATGAGCGAGAGACCCAATCACAGTCGAGAATTTCGATCCGGATCGGTGCCGATCGCGATCAGAAGTATACGTGTGACACTGGTAGTGACAGGGCAACGCCATATCATACTCGCCTTCACGGGAGACCACTGACGAAACGACAACAATCGTTCGCGCCAGTGCACTGTGCCAGCAACACCCAAGGAGACGCACGAGGAAAACTTGTACACGACGCACGGATCGCCAGCCGACACATGGCAAAATGCCGCCACGCCAGGCACGCCTAGGGACAGAACGAGCAAAGAAACTGCTCCTCCGTGGTACCTAGGCAAAGGGAGAAATTTCAGGCGCAAACGCCCCCAGATTTTCTCTCTCGCACCCGCTGAAACGACTAGCCAATCCCGTGAACTGGCGTTTCCTCTAATGACCGTCTCGTGAGCTTCTCCGCAGTGGATCACGTGGCGTGATGTCACATCTTCACACGTGCGCGCCGGCGACTGAACGTTAAACGCGCTCCGAGATTGACCTTGGGAGTTGTACCTCGAGTAGTAGAGCTCTTGCTCTAAAACGCCTGTGTGGTTAGGCTCCTCTTCTGCTAGAAGTCAACTTCACCCTGTCACTCTCTGGATGTTCTTATGTATGTCCTCCCCAAGGTTAACGCTGTCAATTGTGCGACACAATGCATTTTGTACAGATTTGACACTCCGTCAATATTATGTTGCAAGTAATCAGCAAACCCTTCATAGGCACTGACTGACAGCATCAGTCAGGCCACTGCCATGTGTGGCTGCGTCAAAGCTTGAGAGAGAGAGTGAAACTGTAATGTGACAAAGGTGGAGAACTTGGCCTGAATGGCGGGGCTACCAAAGCTCAATGTGGGACACTGCTTATAAATATTGCGAATTGCTCTTAACTAGCAAAAACCATAGATTTTGTTGATGACAGAAAATGTTCGCTTATCTATACGTGTCCTGTAAAGTGCATATATATTCACATATATCTTATTGTAGCATATTCTCTTGGTTTTATACATGCCCTTGCTGACAACTTTGCGTACATATAAATATGTTCTCATTAAACTTTGTAGTTGACAGGTATCACAATTATTTGTGCAGCCTTGTCTGTAGTGCCTTGTTTGCACTGTTAATATGAAAGCAAAGTGACTGGCTCATTTAATTATTTTACCCATCAAATATTACTAAATGTTCAGGGCACTGATCATGAGAGTACTATATTCTCTATTAATTTAAACAGATTTCTAGCCCTGCAGTTGCAATCGCCTACAGTAGGCATAAAACAGGAGAAATTACGTCGTTACATAGCGCAGCATGCTATCGTATAGGGTATCGGAGCTTACAGGATAGACTGCGACCATTCCCACTCTTTGAAGAGTCCGAGGAATGTGAACTACACATTCATTCCTAATGCTACCTTTATGCCGTTAACCAGCAAGCCTTCATAATGTGCAATGTAATGACAGTGATTCACTGGCTTTATTGATACTCGCATATGGACATTGTTGTTTTATAGTAATGGTGATAACATGTCCATTATTCAAAAAATATTCTATATTTGATTCGATTTGACTCTTGCAGGACTTAAACAAGATGAATTGCACCGTCTTCTACATGCAATTAAATATAAAGCAGGTCATACATGCACCCGAAAAGCACCGTAAAGTAGATACGTCCACATATTGTATTAAATTTGGGAATGCATTATTCAAAGGTGTTGAATATTAATTTCTGCTGGTATAAACGGGCTAACACTTATTGGAGTTGACAGGGAAGAAGACAGAGGCAAGTGGAGACTCTTCCGAGTGATTCTGCTGCAGGGGAGCCGTGGTTTCTGCAGAGAGGCTCCAGTCACTGAAAAAAATGTGTGAATTGCATGGTAGCTAAATTCTGCTCAATATCCAGACAGTCAATGAGGATAGCTGGCCTTTAGGTAGCTTATAAATTTGTTTTCTCAACTTAAGCAAAGCAATTTATTACTTCACACAGTCTGACCAAGTTTGCATTCCTTGACAATGTGCCCTGTGGTAGTACATTACACATTGCTCTTTCAGCAAACACAACACTCTATATGCATTGTGGGGAAGCGCGACTCTCGCGCGTCCCCTGATGTTTTTCCCGCATAGCGCGTCTCCTGTAATCCCGTTTCGTCGCGTGGCCTGCGTGACGTCCGCGGCGGTCGATGTGGTTGAAGCGCAGTCCGAGAGATTGCGCGTGTTGCGCTGGCAGGGTTGCCGTTGGTGGCTACTTTGCGCCAAATTGGCTACTTTTCGACCCCGTCTGGCGATGAAAATTTCACGTTGGCTCCTTGGCTACTTTCTGGCTACTTTGAACTTCTATTTTGGCGCATTCACTAGCCATTTTTTTTTTTTGCAATTGCATATACAATAGCAAGCAAGAACAAAGAAGAACAATTATTTTTAAAGCTTTGCTCTCCTCATGGCTGTTCCGGTCGCCATAGCGCGCGCGTCCTGCCGGCGGTGCGCACGTAGAGACCAACTAGCAGACGCGGGTGCGCAGACGCACGGACTCCGGGTGATGGGCGCACGTCGAAGCAAAGCCCGTGAGGACGTTGCGCGCCATCTGGAGAAAATAACGCTAATTCTAGCGCACGGCGAAGCAAAGGCCGCAAGGACGCTGCGCTCCATCTGGAGAAAATAACACTAATCTAGAGTACTTTCTCCGTTAGGGTCATGCATCCGAAAGCATGCGTTTAGGTGCAGCCGTGTGCACTGCATGACACCAGAGAGGAACGAGCAGTACAGGTGAAATAACACTTGTGTACCCCAAGGCGACAAAGCTTCTGTTTTTGTGCCTTCGGCTTGCCGACACCAGCGTCTACCATGGGAAAAGACGCAAGAGCAAAGCGCACGTTTCGAGAAGAATGGAGAAAGGACAAGAAACTGAGCGGTAAGCAAAACGGAAACTATTCTTTAGGCGTTTAGTCGCATGCCGCTTAGTATCTAATATGCATATTACCATGCGTTACAGGATGGATTTCGTCACGTGACGGCGGAACGACTGCTCACTGCAAGTACTGCAATTGCAACATTCGACCCCACTACAGTGATCTGTTGAAGCACGCAGAAACCAAAAAGCACCGCGAGTGCGCAGTAATCCCAAGTTCGCAACAAAAACTGCCGCAGCTTCTAGCGTCTTCGAGTCGAACGTACTATGAAAAGGCTCGCCGAGAGTTAAGGATCGCCTTGTACACTGCAGTGCACACTTCCATAAATGCTGTCGACGAACTTGGTGAGATTCTGCATTCCGAATTCAATGATTTTGATCTGCACAGAACGAAGTGCACGGCTATAATTACGAGTGTTCTCTTCCCGTACTTCACGGAAAACATGGACAAACAACTGAACGGCTCCAGCTATTCTCTAATGGTGGATGAATCAACCGATGTATCCACGACAAAGCAACTTTGCATGGTTGTGCGGTTTCCGAGTTTAGAAGAAAACAGGATTGCAACCACCCTTCTTGATCTCGTAGAGCTGTCTGATGGAACGGCAGAAACGCTTCACGACACGGTATTGAAGACGTTGGACAAGCACGGCCTATCGATCAAGAACTGTCTCGGACCAGACTGCACCGATGGTGCAAATGCCATGTGCGGCAAACACAATTCTTTGTTCAGTCGTCTTAGTGAGGACAACAAAGACTTGATTCTGATCAAATGCTCTTGCCACAGCCTGGACCTTGTGGCATCCAAGTCGATGGAGGCGATTCCTTCTGCGGTTGAGCACTTAGTGCGAGAAACCTACAACTACTTTGCACACAGCAGCTGCCGGCAAGATGCTTATAAGAGACTGTATGCCAGTATGACAGTGGAAGATGAAAGTGCAAATCCACCGCCCAAGATTCTGTCGCTTTCGCAGACGAGATGGCTTGCTATTGCAGACTCTATAGAAAGAATTTTGGCGCAGTACCAGTCTCTCGAAGAGTTTTTTGAGAAAGCAGAAGATCGCAGCTACAACGTGCGCATTTTACGAGAGATGTATCGAGACAGAAAAAATTATGTTTACCTCGTGTTTCTTGCCTCAGTTCTCCGTAACGTTGGCGAGTGAACAAAATGTTCCAAACAAACACAACTGACCCACTGGTTGTCTTCCAAGAGCTAGAAAATTTGTATTTGGAAATTCTTAGGCGGATTTTGAATCCATCAGTTTTGAGGCACAACACAACGGCAAGTCTGCTGTCGCTAGACCTGGCAAAAATGAAGTCGATTTTCCTGCAACCAGAGGTAGTGGACCTAGGTGACGTCTTCAGAGAGAAGATTTCACTAGTCCCTATTGAAGACCAACGGGCCGTGAGGGAGCGCTGTTTCCAATTCTTGAGGCAAATGGCGATGGAACTGCAGCAGCGACTTCCAAATGCCTCCTCTGCACTTCGAAGACTGTGTGCCACAGTGGCGTAGCTAGGTTGTCTGGCACCCGGGGCCCTTAGCTCTTCTGTCACCCCCCCCCCCCCTCCCGGGTGTAGTCAATTTTCGGGTGTCTTCAGACGTATATGACACCCCCCCCCCCCCTGCTGGCCCCGTGCACCCGGGGCCCACGGCCCCCCGGCCCCCCCTGTTGCTACGCCAGTGGTGTGCCATAAATCCCGATGGCATAGAAAGTGCTAAGAGCCGTGAATGCATAATGAAGCTACCGCTGCATTTTTTGGATGTTCCTCAATCGAAATGGAGTCTGAAATACGCCAGCTGCAGAGTGTTAGCGGTGCACTTGATCGCGCATCATGTTTGACTTTCTGGCACGCAGCGGCATCGTACAAGGACCCTTGCGGCGAATGCCCTTTTCAACACCTGGCGCAAGGAGCACTGAAAATTTTGACCCTTCCAATTTCTAACGCTGATGCAGAGCGCGTTTTCTCTTGCGTGAACTTGACGAAAACAGAGATCCGTAACAAAATGAAGCTGGACTTGCTCATGGCGATTCTGCGAATCAAAATTGGGCTACGACTTCAAGAAAAAACAGCATCATCGTTTGACGTTCCTGCTGAGTTGTTGAATAGAATGTGCCAAAATTGCTCCGGCATGAACACTATCTACTCTAGATAAACTACGTGGACTGAACTTTTATTTATTTGCAACGTACCTGATGCTTGAAGGCCAAGCAAGAGAACCAAATTTCCTTGCTCTTTATTTACTCTGTGTTCTTGTGTTGATTCAAAATGATATTATTTATTGTTCATTAATAAAAGTTGCTTATAATAATGGTACTTTTCTACTTGGCTACAAATTTGGCGCCAAGACCAGGTGGCGTGGCTACTTTTGGCTACTTTTAGCCTCAGTTCTGGCTCTTTTTGAAAAATTCCCAACGGCAACCCTGTGCGCTGCTAACGCCGCCTCACGGCAGGGTTACTTGGGGGCGCAGGGCAGAACGGACTGGCGCTTTCCCAGCGGGTCGGCGCACGGCGTGGACGTCTCCCGCGTGCGCGCGGACCCATGCTTCTGCGAGACCGCCTCGCGTGGCCGCCTTCGAACGCACCACCGTTGGCGTGACCGAACACGCGAACCACCAGGCGTTGGGATCCAGCATGGGGCGAACATATTCGCTCGCTTCCGGTTGCGGTGAGTCGGACTTCTAGATTTGTCGCGCGCCCATCGGCATGTTTTGTGGATAGCAACTCGGCTAGCAGGCATTGATCTATGAAAGGTGCAATAAATGCCCTTGTGATTGTTTGCACTACTGTGTTGTCGTTCCTTTGTCCCAAGAGCACGGAGGAGAACCCCACATCTCCCACAGCATATATAGTGACGAGCTGTTTATTACTGGCATTGGTGATGGCGTTGGTGATGGTGAACTAAGAACGAATGACATTTGTGACATGAAGTACATGAAGATCGACCAAAGCTATGAAACAGGAACAATAAAAACTAAACTCACAACTGAAAACAACATTTACTGGTCACTTATCACACCGAGAGGAAAAAAAAAACATTTTGAAATTGTGTACCCAGAAGGTAACTGCTTATGCTCTTTTTAAATGCTTGCACTGAGACGCTGTCTGTAATAACGGTCATAACTGTCTTACGTCTATTCAAGAAGTCAGGAATCTGGTATGATTTTTGTTAACCGTAGTTAGTGTGAATCTTTTCTTTGTTATAGTTATGTTCAGCTGTACACGGCATTACATGTACCAAATGATATAAATAAGCCTCCTCCTTTCTATCATGCGGGCTCCACACAACCCTTAGATTTCACTTTGTTTAGAATTATGAAAATATTTGGTATGCTTGGTATTCGATTTTTATTTACAAAGGTAATTTTTGTCAAATAATCATATTTAATTTGAAAATTTTGCTATTCAGACACACCAACCAAAAAATGCAAAAGGGCAGGGCACCTTGACTCAGTCTTTGCAATGCAGATTATTACTGTCATGGTTAACTGTACTGCCTTGTGCATTCAACATACAAAACAATCACCATGAAGTACATTAAAGAAAGAAATAGAGTTCTTTATGGTGAAAAGTTACTTTTTTGACGTAAGTTATAACTAAGACAAGTGGCATACCGCACTATTGGACATGAAGCAAGTGATTACACTACAGGTTACATGCATGTCCCGATAATTCTTAAAGTTCATAACCCACTCACAAGCATAATGAACAATATACTGAACAAAATGAACACTGTATCATAGTGGTTTCTGCATTTAAATTGAAATGCTGTATCACTCGCACTTTCCTGGTGCAAGCAAAAGTTTGGCACTGTAAAATTTAACACATCACAGTTTCACAGCAGCCAAGAGTGGAAGGAAAGCAGCACATAAGGTCATCACAAATAGTGGAGACAGAAAATAATAAAAGCACAGTAAACATCTTTGCCACACATTTTTAGATACTCTGCAGCTCATCACAATTTTTGAAGCATAAACTATCCTATCGACCCCGCCTATTTACAGGTGGACACCACATGTTCCCAAACCTATCAGGCAGTTCTCTATGCTGGCTGTCCCAAGTCCAAGGCTCATCATCCTTTGTGTATGGGACCAAAGGCACATCATACGGAAGAGGCAAGAACAAAGCATTGTTTCCACTTGACCCGTCCGACACAACAAAGGTGGTCGTCTGCCCGAAATTTGCTGGAAAAAGTAGGACTCCGAGTTCATAAGAACGTATCATCAACTGGCTTCCATTCTTCTCCAAGGCACCCCAAGCAGCCTTCGAAAGATTGGCACTTGTGACAAGCAACCAGGCAATCTGTTTGCTGCTGGGTGATAGCCGGGTGTATGTCTTGATGTGGGGGGACGCCGCAGAGCGGCCTAACCGGTCGCTCTTCCACCGGTGAAAGTAAGAGTCCAGCCATCGCTGCTTGTCTGCCGTGACTATGCTGTACGGAATCGAGGCACCGGCAGGGTAGCCTTCAAGGCTGCAGCGAACATCGTCCACTGATGGGAACACGAGCTTGAGAGGCACTGACCGTGCAGTCACCACAGAGCCCTTTGTTGTCGAGAGGCTGGAGAGGAATTCACCTAACAGCCAACTCTCTGCACTAGCACCTAGAGAACCAATGCTAGAGAACTGGGCAACGAGGGGCCAGTGGTTAGACACCAGGTCCTTGCTAGGTCCATGTTGACTGAGCAGGTTGCGGAGTCTCAGGTGACCAAAGCTCGACTTCCTTGGCCCCGTGTGTCTTCCCGGCACTGAACTGCAAGATGATTAAGATAAGCACGAGTGGATGGCAGCAGTTGCTAATTATACAAAAACATTATTGCATAGTGAAGCCAATGACGATGATGTGTAAGACTACAAAGAGGGACAAACAAACCAAATGTAGCTTGAATCGGTTAGCTGAACTGTCTTTCACCAAATCTCATAATCCATCTTCACACTGTTACAAAGCCTATTAGCTTCTTCTCCCTGTACATCGTTAAGCACAGTCCACAAATTGTTACCACTGCAGCCTGAGTTAATTCAGCCCACTGTTGCTCACAGTCAACAGTGGCATAGTAAGGTCCATAGTATATGTACAGTCATTTTGCAGAGATCTCCAATTAACTCTCATCTGAATCAACTAAACTAAGTGACAGCAGTTGAATTTTACAATCTCGCCACTGCATTAAACTGAATGCATTTTCCGTCCCATGGTATTACCTACTCAGTTACTTTATTATTATTATGAATAAAGGTTATTATTATTATTATTAAGAATGCTTACAATACCTCGCCTTTTAATGAAGCTAAAACATAATAAACTTGAATCTGACTCCTAAACTTTCATGCAGACCATTATAAATTTCATGGCACACTCATAGCATCATTAGGTAATGATCTGAGCACTACTCGCCAAGCTGGTACATACACAACATAGAGATGCAGCATGCTGCCCGCAGCATTATTGCCAGAGGAAATTATCCCACTTTAACAAATGTTGCTGATCAAAAAAATACAGTGCTGAACAAACCCTGGACAGATATAATCGGCCACTTTCTTGCGGAACCATTAAGCAACTTGTGATCCCAATGTCAATTGCATCTTCCCCAAATTTTCCAACATTGTAGAATTACCTCATGACAATTACCACCAATCATATCTTTAGTTTCAAAGTTCAACTTCTTATAACACTTCGGTATTATCGCATTTCAACTATTGCCACTTTTGTTATTGCCAACTATTGCCAAGTTCACACCAAACTACATATACTGAATAAAAAGTATTCAGCACGCTTTCCATGACCATTGTTGAGGGAAACTTTTATAGAAATACCATTTCCTACAGGCTTCAACTTCATTATTCAGGTTTTCATTACCAGCTTGTAAAGAAAACAATAAAAATTTTAACTCTCTCATTTCTCTTTTTTACAAAATGAGCTATAGGTAACACAAATCAAATATAAGCAATTAATTGTTTCCCCTGAGTAACAGTGACCTATGTCTACTTATTGCAAAAAATTATGTAGCTTTTAATTTTACTACACAAATAGTTTTGAACCTTTGATTTGCCTTCACATTCTCTGAAAAATAATTTTGCTGCTTATGACACACGCTCTTGTACAAAACAGGTTAAGGGTAATATGGGTGTCCCATGTCGCAGTTTCAATTGTGATCTATTTCTCAGATGCCATTGGCTCCTTTGTGCAAGCTGTGGGAGGGAGCCAATCGTGGTTAAGAATTTCAATCCGGATTGGATTTGATTACAGTCAAAAGTATCTGTGTGGCACCGGTGTTACAGACCATCTCGTGTAAATTACCATAGCTATTAAACTTTTGTGTAATAGATGGCTACTGCACGGATGTTCTTGATTTGCCTTTGTGATGTTTTAAAATATATAATGTGTCTAAATAACTATGTTGCACATAACATGCTGTGATGAGTGTTATGCAAATATTTTGTTTTTGAGTGGAAGAGGTCAGTTATCCCTCTGATGTGGAGATGCAGATGGAAGTATCAATAATAATAAGAAAACGACATCACAGGTTGAGTTTTACGCTGCATTGATAATGGCGCAGTGAGCAAGAGCGAAATGCGTAGCTCTGACGCAGTTGGTTTTACCAGGCCAAGTTTCCACATCTGCAAAGGGAGTACCAAAATAGCAGGTAGAAATAACAGAACGCACCCGACAAGGTAAACCTTGATTGCCGAGAAATCGTGCGTGCGAATATAGTGACACCACTCGTTTATGTGCATGTCACCGTAGGCCGACAGATAGCTCAGGAGGTCGGCTCTAAACCCAGTTTCAGAGTCGCCGTCCTTGGAGCCCGGCGTAAGGCGAGGACAAAGGGGTCCAACCCAGACAGCCTGCGTTTTCTGAGCCCAGTCGGACGGGACCATGTTGGCAGTGTGTATAATAACTCGTAGCCCGTCTTTGTAAAGCAGCAGCATCATTTTGGTGTGGTGGGTGCCATATACAATTTCCAGCTTGGCCTGCGCGAACGAGACGTGCTGGAAGCCGGCCGCCGACGACTCCAGCTCCCTTTTCGCCTCTCGCTGCTCGCCGTGCACCACGAGCAGAGGAAGGTTTCGGAACTCGGCCGGGTACTGCTCAACGAGCCACGGAATATCGAAACAGTAATTGAACTGCGCAGAGCGCACTAGGCGGCCCATGTCAGGCGACAGCAGGTCCCGTACGGACCGTGCGATCTGTGCCGTATTGTAGCGGGCTGGAATTCCCGCGACACTCGTGTAGTAGAGCCTCAGCAACGCGTCGTTGTAGCATGACGGCTTCTGCTTTTCAGCGACGTCGTGGCGATACGCCCGTCTATGCTCCGGGTTCTTGCGATAGCAGCCGGGCCCGTATTTACACACCGGCCGATCGTCCGAAGCGGCCTCTGCCGCTTCTACTGTCTTGGTCTCGCGTACAACTTTACTGTCTTCTCCGACTGTTCTTCTAACAGCTTTCGCTGTTTCTTTCCTGTCAGCTGCGAGTTTTTCCGTACCGGAGGATGTGCCGGGCTTGCGCTGAGTAACTGACACGGGCTTTTTAGAGACTGCCTTCGAGATGGCAGTGGGCATACTTGGAGCATCTTCGCAGTCGGTATCGCTGCTGGAGTCCGATATCTCGTGTATCTTGACTGGTCGTTCGCTGACCTTTATTTGTTTTCGCGGAACTTCGTGGTCAGTCTCACGGCTATTTTGTCTGCGCTTCGTAGAAAGAAAGGAATCCAACTCATCCGAGTCGATCGTGGCGTCGGAATCACTCATGCTGCCAGCACTCGGAAAATTTCAGGCAAGCAGCTCTTCTCTCACGAAAGTAATTCCACGATTAAGGTCTTGGTGGCATATGTACTCTACATACATGGCACAAAGCATAGTCAAGCACAACAACAAAACCACAATTTACGTAGCCACAGTAACTACATCACCAGTACACCAGAGAATACCGTGACCTCCACATGCATTTCCTTCCTCCAATGGACACATGTACATGTAATGTAACCACGATGTAACCATCGGCTGCTACTACATTGCGGCTACCGCACGTTCACGGACCACAAAACGGGTATCGAAGAAACCGAAACTCCGAAATACAATGTCATTTTCTGGCAAAATACAACACAACGTCTAGAAAACTATACTTTGACCAAGCACGAGAGGTAGCACCATATTCACACACAACTCGCGGGTCCTGCGCGTGCAGTATGGAAAAAAAAAATAATAAGAAAGTCCTAGCACGTTTAGGCACGCGCAGACCGAAATCATTCAGCGCCAGGTGGCGACACCGTCGCGTGGTCTGCTCTTGCTCCCATTGCGATTCCCAGAAGAAACCTTCCTCTGTATCCGTGACGCAACTTTTCTCTCTGCGTCACTGATCTGCAAGTGACGTCTCGTAAGCGCGAAAGCGGCCCAATCGCACAATCACACTGACACTACTGGCGTTGTCCCAGCACAGCCGCACTGTAGACTTTAGTTATCATACTACGATCAGCAGCGCGCGACGCACTACATGGTGAGTACTTGTTCATAGGCATTTTACTCACGACCTTTATGTCACGACTTACCTTTCGTCTGCTACAACTGAGTTGCGATGTCCAGTGACGCTCATGCAGCGCGCTCGCACTCTCGTCTTTGTTTTCGCAGTGTTAGCAGTCACCGCATACTCAGTGTAACGCCTGTGTTGGCGTTTCACGCAAGGTTTGATGGTCATAACTGACTTTTCTTTTGTAAAGTCGACTTCGTGCTGTTAGACAAGTTGTAATTTTTCTACAAATGCACATTCCACATGAGTTGGTGTTTACATTTCTATAAGAATTGTCGCCATGCTGGAATAGTATACATTTTTTTCTTCAAATATATTCCATGAATAAACAGGAAAAAAAGGTGGTTACAGGTTTGTTTTCAGCTCTTTGTCACATAGACGTCAAAAACGAATCAGCTGATTGAGAAGGTGATTCTCGTGCGGGTCTAAACAAAGTGCACGCTGGTGATCGAACCGCTATGGATGACTGTTAAGTAAATCGTCAGTCTCACCTGAAACTAAAAAGATGCCATTTGTAATGAAGTTTTAAGCGCGCATATTCATCCACCGTGAGCAACTCGGAAAGTCACATGCCGAGGTTCGCGCTCTGGTCACGTGATCAGTCAGGTTTCTGACCTCACACTGAAGTCTCGGACAAAACGTGAATCAGCGCGAACGGCCCGAACGGTTCGCGAGCTCCCAGGAATTCTGGGAGAGCTGTGCTGGCTGCGTGCACAACGCAGTCTGGAACAAAGCGTCGTGCAGGGTGAGTGCGATTCCTCCGCAGGGGCGAGATCGTTTTTTTGTGTCTGTAGGTTTCGTTTGTTGTTTTTGTATCGAGTCCTTAAGCAGTTAAAGACCGCAAGTAAACGCTTTTCAAGGGACGAAAGACCATTGTAGCAAGCGTTTTGTTATTACACCTAGCTTTTGCACCGATGCGAGTGGTAGTTGATCTTGTCGTTTGCTCAGGCCTCGTTGTTCGCTGCAGTTAGTCCTAGCCACAGCCATATTGGCCACCCGGACTTCACGTCAGGGTCGCCGGTTTTTACTTTTTCTGTTCATCGAACAAACGACCTTCGAGTTCCTTTTGTAATTTCTTTTCTTACAGAAATTTGCTTTATTTGAGATAGCTCGATTTGATTCAATATGTTTCATCTTCGGCGTAGGTGTATCGGCGCAGTTGAACAGCCGCTATTTTTTCACCGCTACCGATCTTTTCTGCACGCTGGTTAGGCCTCATTCGAAATTTCGAAGTGAGACTCGCTGAAAACTGCACAGTGGTTTTCGACACAACCCTAAGGGATCCGGTGCAGGTGTTGCGTTTCGTAAGAAGGGACGCTAAGCGCGTTCAGTTTATTTTGCGACCTCCTCTTTGTTCCCGAGTCGTCCGGCATGAGCAATTCATTTTCTTTCGCTTTGAAATTCGTGCACAGCGGCGGGATGTCCAGTGAGCTGGCAATGGAATCTGCATTTCCGGGCTAGCGGGTGAGAGAGAGGGGGTAGCCTGTGCGTGCGACCCCCCCCCGCCCTCCTCTCCAATCTTTTGGACTTTGCTCCAAGGCACTGACGCACTCGCGTTCAAGGGAGGGCACACAGTGGGGTCACGTTCAAGTCGTGTTCGTGGGGCCACGTAGGAGAGGGGGTTGGGGTAGCACACGCCGCGAACCGTTTCCTGTTCGTCGTCGCAACTCGTTCTCTGCCTCCTCGAGAGTGGAGCGAGTCCCGTTCTTCACACTTCTTATTTTACGTTTTTTATTTTATTTCGTTTTTCCTTGCTTTTCCAACAAAGACTGCGGTGCGAAAATTAAAGCGCATGTCCCATTTGCTACGTAGGCGGAGAAGACGCCATTCATTCTCGCGACCACTGTTGGGAGGGGGGTGTGCAGCAGTGAAGCTAACCTGATTTTTGTTGCGCTCGCACCTTTCTCTTCCTCTTGCCTTTCTTAATCGTGCACGAATTCACTGCGGCCGCACCGTGCAAAGCACGACAACGGGCCGTCGTTCACCGCAGCTTGCTTAGCCACGCATTCGTCTCGCGTGCATGCTTTGGGAACTGCATTTAAAGGCCACATTGCATCGCCTCCTGCAAGCGCAACGTTGGTCTGTGTTGCAGCGTCCGCATATGCTTTCTCGAGTTATCCAGTCAGCAAGGTCTCGCTCAGTTTACGAGCGCGTCAAGTATCTGAAGTACTGCGTGGCGAGCGCTGTCTTCGCCGCATGATTCTGCCGTCATGTTCCAATCACCACTCGTCCAGGAATTCGGGAGTAAGAAAACGTCCTAGCATCCCAACGACCACTGATTAAAAAAAGAACGGCTTTTCTCTGAGGAACGCATCCCTGGTGTTCGGGGTTGGTTTTAGTTGGCGCCATGTGCCGGCTGGTGCCAGATTGCGTAGTCGCCGACCTTGTGTTGCAGTGAGTAACCGAAAGCAAGCGGCGCGACGGCCGCAGTAGACAGCGCGCCTGGTGTCCCTCCTCCTCGAATTCGCCGGGGCTCGTCGAAAGTGCACGCGTCCTTGGAGGCGGCCTTCCAGATTTGGGCGACGGCTGTGTAGCCTTGTTGCTGCCTTCTTTGCGATCCTTCCAAGTTCATTACGGCTGGCTCCGATGCTCGATGGTATTTTTGTTGCACTTGGCGAGCCGATGGAAGAAACGATGGGGCCGTATAGAGGGAAGGGGCTACGCAGGCACCGTTTTCACGGCGCGGCTGCCTGACCGAAAGAATGGTGTCATCCGGGCCATTCCCTGCGTACCGTTTCGAACGTTTGCCTGACTGGATACTCCCTCTCCCACTAGGCGCTGGAGGCTTTGTCGTTCGCGGTTGCTATGCGAGCTGAAAGGGGCTTGCTCGTGATCGAAAGAAACAAGCGATTGGGCTGCTGCCTTTGAAACGATGGCTTGGGGAGCAGGGGGTTCAGTCGGCGCTTTCACGTGTAGCATATCGTTAATTTCGCCTTCCTCCTGACCCAGGTACAAAGGCCCTGCGAGCAGGAGCCCCACACGACCAGGCGAGCGGCGGCGAGGCGGTTTAGTGTGGCGCGGGCGTCCCCAACAGACGCAACAACGGAAGGGCCGCGAGGAGCGGGGGGCTCTTCATCTCCGTGCAACAGGGACGGCACAGCAGCGGCAGCGACTGTCTCCTCCCCGTGCGTGCACCGATGGGTTCCCCCAAGCGTTGTCCGGCGAGATGCCCCCATCAACTCTGCCGACAAGAATGACCTCGTATTCCGAAAGGTGCGCGGCATTCTCAACAAGCTCACGCCGGAAAAGTTCCACAAGCTCAGAAAGGAGCTGCTGCTCGTGGGCCTCGACTCGACGCACATTCTCAAGGGCGTAATCCTGCTTATCTTCGACAAAGCCTTGGATGAGCCCAAGTACAGTTGCATGTACGCGTCCCTCTGTCGGGAACTGTGCGACGAGTCACCAAATTTCGAGCCGCCCCCGAGCAGCAGCAGCAGCAGTCAGACCACCACTTTCCGCCGCCTGTTGCTGACCAAGTGCCAGGACGAGTTTGAGAACCGGCGGCGCGCCAACGAGGCCTTCGAGCGTCGAAATGGGCCCCTCACGCCCGACGAGCAGGAGCAGCGGCTGGTCGCCAAGCACAAGATGCTCGGCAACATCAAGTTCATCGGCGAGCTGGGCAAGCAGGGCCTGCTGCAGGAGTCCATCCTGCACCAGTGCGTGCAGCAGCTGCTGGTGGCCTCGGCGCGCGTGCAGAGCGGCGGCGACTGGCAGGACCTGGAGTGCCTCTGCCAGATCCTGGTCACGGTGGGCCGCCGGCTGGACACCCCCCGGGCCCGGCCCCTCATGGACCAGTACTTCGAGCGCATGCGCACCCTCTCCCACTCCCCCGAGCTGCCCGCGCGTATCCGCTTCCTGCTGCGCGACGTCATCGAGCTGCGCGCGAACCGCTGGGTGCCGCGGCGAGGCGCCGCCGAGCACGGGCCCCGCACGCTGCAACAGATACGCGACGAGGCGTCGCGCGACCTGGGCATCTACTGCGGCTCCCGGGTGAGCGGACCCCGGGCCGCTTCCCTCGGGGGAGGCATGGACGACGTGTTTGCCCCGCTCCCAATGGCCAGCCTGGGCACGGGGCCCGGGGTGATCCCCTCGGGAGGAGACCGCTTCTTTCCCTACCGCGCGGGCGGCTCGGCCCGCACGCCCCTGAATAACTCTGGCGGTAAGTGAGCATCTACGATTTGATTGCTGGGTGTGTGCTTTGAGTGCCATACTAGTTGCGTAGTGTACGGAGTGCAGGATCTTGGAACCATGTTTTGAACAGTGGTGGAATGGCCTTGTGGTGGGCCTGTAGATTCGAGGCTGAAGTGTGCATATTGGCAGTTTCTGTGCAAGGTTGCCTGCAGGAAGTCATGGTTACTTCTGCCGTGCAGGATTCCTGGGCGGTGGTGGTGGAGGCAACTTCTACAACGGCCGTAACAATCAGCCCCCACCACAGCAGTTTGGCCGCGGCCAACGGGGCGGGGAGCATCTGCCCCCACGCTTCCTCAAGAAGCAGAGCCCTGGCAGCGCAGATGAGATCTCCCTGCGACCAGCCCAGAACTCCATTGTGCTCAAGCCCAAGACTCCGCTGAGCTTTTCAAAGACAAACACTGGCTCCACGGGCAGCACACCCCTGGGACCACACCCTCTCGCTAAACAAGCCATGAAGGAAGTGAGTGGGCACCTTTGTTTCCGGCATTGACTTGGCGAAAATCTAGTGTGATTCTACTGCAGTGGAGTTTTGGTGGCTTGACTTCACTGCAGTCAAGGCTGAAATAACATTTTATCAGAGTTCAGTTGTACGGTGCACAAGGAGATATTGGCAAACGTAATTTTAACCCCATTAGTAAAACAAGCTATTGCTGAAGTGGCTAAGCCTTCTCTTATTGTACATCAGTGGATTTCTCTTGGAACGTGTAGTGTAATATTTCAGAAGTAATTGGTACAAAATTTCTGTGAGCATAAAATAGCTACAAATGCAACTCCCTCCCTGCAGTGGACAGGGTGTCCATTGGCACAATACTCAGTGCTAATCCTAAACAGCTAGGTGTAGCATCTGAGCTGTACCAGCTAATTTGTGCAACAAGTGCGCATCCAGTAGAAAAACTTTGCATTAGTTCAGCTTTTTCAGCCAACAGACTACCAACATGGCTAAAGAACTGACAGCATTTTGGTGTCATCTGAGTACGCTTAGCAGTCAACATTGTTTAGTAGTGTACATTGGGCATTTCGTCATTTGGCGTAGGTCAGCTCAAGTTTGGTGAAAGTGCAGTTATGTCATTCACTGAGAATGCCACTTCACTAGTGTTATAGCTCATCCTGTGGGATTTTGTCTCCATACAGTCTACTGTTAAAGGGACACTAAAGGTTACCAGAAAGTCAAGTTAAAGTGATAAAGCAATGCGCTAGAACGCCTAAGGCATCAATATAATCGCGAACAGAGCTGTACTAACCGAGAAATTGAGGTAAATGCACGACACGATTTGAGACCCCCCAGCGACATTCCAGTACTAGCCCGATGACGAAAGCACTCATCATAATTTGTCACTAGTACTCAACTACTCGTATTAAAAAGATCATTTCATTAGGTTATAAGACTGGAGAAAATGCTACTTGTCTACTTCTGTTCAATTCTAACAAAAAATATTTTGACGTTACCGTTACCCTTCAGTAGTATGGGTGGTCGAAAGGTTTCGTTTTCGCTCGACTCTGTGGGGCCGCGCGCTTTCTGGAAATTCAGTTGTTTCTTTATCGCGTCGTGCTGCGGTGGTCCTGCTGGCTCGCGAAACTTGCATTTGGAACAAGCAGCGAGAATGCCAGGTCCATGTGATCTCGTGGGATGCGCGAACGGTCTGCAGAACTTGGTCAAGGGCAGTTGCAGCGGCGAATCCAACGTTACTTATCACCGTGTGCCAACGATTGAACCTCTCCGTTCGAAGTGGTTAAGTGCCGTACTTCTGCCACAGTGCGCTGTCAAAGAGCCAAAAAATCGCGTAGTGTGCTCGCTGCACTTTCGTCCAGAGGATTAAGAGTTCAACGCCGACTTACTGAAATCGCGTGAAGTGCCTTTCAAAGCAGGCTGTCGTCGTAGTAGTACGCAACGACACTGGCAGCGCAAGCCCTGAACAGCAGGTCACATTCAACAGTGCTTAAATCGCTGAACTCGAGCCCAGCATCGCGAGCTAATGTGTCATTGTCAGGGTCATCCATTCCAACGAGCGTCGATGTTGGCGTCATAAAATAAAGAACCAGCTTATCGCCTTGCGCTTTCCCTTCCGCTAGCCACCATAGTTCCGCTTTTGCCCTGCTGTCGGCTCTTGTCTTGGCTCAGTTTCTGGCCGCACGTTTGCGTTTTGTGCCGAAAAGCCGTAGCGCCGCCTGCGGGCTTGCCGTTTTACTCACCGACGGCGCAATGTCACTATGAGACCATGACGTTGATACTCCTTGATAGGAGGGCGGGTGATTTGAACTGCGCTAGAGGTACGTGGACGCTTCAGAATGCATTTTCTCTTAAAATAAGTCTCATCTTCGCACGAAACAAGTATTTTGAGGTTTCTGGGATGGTATTTCAACAGTCCACGTTGACTTAATGTTACCCTTTAGTGTCCCTTTAATGTAGCGTACTTGTAGGTGACTAAGAGCAGGTCTGTGTAGGCCAGTCTTCTCTCTGGGGCAACTTTTTCAGCCGAGTTCAGTGTTCATCAGGTGCCATAATTCTGTAGATGCCTTTGCAGGTTATTCGTATGGCATCCTGATAGTAAATTTCTTGCCTCTGTTATCAGCTCTTGATGATTATTTTCCTGCCACAGCCCCCTATAGTGATCAAGCAAGTGGTGCAAGACAAGAACCGTGCCAACCGCAGTGCTCCTGAACGTGAGAAGGGGGCCACCCGTGAGGAGGTGATAGCACGGGTGGATGAACTCTTGGCTTCCCTGAAATTCTCCAATGGTGCTGAACAGCAGCAGAGCACCACTACCGCCAACAATGCGACCAACAACAATGGTACCACCACTCCTCCTGGGAGCAGCGACAATGGGTTGCCAGACGAGGCAAGCAGAGCTTTTGAAGCGCTGAAGATCCCCCGGAAGTTCCTCTCAGAGGCCCTGGCACATGCCATGTTGGCCACCCTGGACAAACCCCAGGCTGAGCTGCTACCCCAGATGGCGCTAGCCTACAAGAAGGATGGTGGGGCAGCCTACCTTGAAGCCCTGCAGGCAAGTTCAACATTTAAGAACTTACTTAGTGCACTCACTAAGATGTTAGCTTGCTGGTACTCCTCGGCTATCACTTGTGGAGGCGAGCAGAATCTGATCGTAAAGCACACTATGCATATCTATTTAAGAAAGCTGGATAGGAAGGGCGTTCGAACAAACGTCTCCGTGGATTAAATTGATTTCATGAGTTTCACTGTTTCCACTGAACATGCCGGTAGTAGTAATAGTAATCCTTATAGGAATGAGAAGCTTGTTTGTGGTATGACAAACCTGCTTATCCCTAGAGGTCAAAGGCAAGGAGTTCAGAGTAATAGGAGTGAGGTTGAGAAAGTGCAGCCCCGTACTTCCTCTTAAAATTCACTGGAAAAATCCACAGCACTGTGCTCTGCAATCACATCAATGTTGCCTCGGACCAAAGTACAGAGGGGAAGTGCCACCAAGGACTACTGTCATCATGGTGCTGTGCATGCGACAAGAACATCATGAAATCAATCTTGCTTATAGTGAGGCCATTCAAGCAGTGGTTACAAAGACAGTTGCTGCCTGCTGCTCCAAAAGGTAATGGGGGAACCCTGTGGTTCAGAGCTTATCAATTCTTATTGATTTTGGTGAAACTTGCAGAGTTTATGTATTTAAATGTGGTAATTTTAAGTGCTGTAATTACTTGAATCTAGGCCAGCCCTGATTCTAAGCCGACCCCTGAATGTCTGAAGCCAAGAAAAAAAGCCGTAATGTCGAATTGGGCCCATACCCAGGATTCTTTTTCCGGGGGGCACAGCCCAAGGTAACTTTTCTGTGCAAATGAGGGGGGGGGGGGGTGCTTTTACTGGTACAAATATGAATAACATCCACCATTTGACATAAACGTGCAAACCTGCAAAAGAGAAATCAAATTAGGCGTATCTCACAGGTAGGCATGTGAAATACACCTCTCCTTTACTTGGCAAACAAGGAATCGCATCAAATGGACTCGCACAGGAAAGAGGCACAAGAACACTGCTAAGAACAAGTAAACAAGCGAAAGTGTAAAATAAGGATTTCTATAGTGGAATACAACTTAAAAATAACAGCAGTTAGCAACCAAGGTACACGGACCGCACAGGGTTGTGTTACTCCGCCAGCTAATCGCAGACGAAATCGTCATAAGGTCTTTTCAAAATGGCGTCATACCTGATAGCTCTGGAGCGTCCGTTCTTGAAGTCTTTTCATTGGCGGAAGCAATGAGGTGTGCAACAGACATGGACAAAGTGTATGGAGTCTGAGCATTTCACTCTCCAAAAGTCTGCGGTCTGCAGTTCAAAAGTCTGCATGGCCCGCAATCGCCATTCCATTTGTTCAGTTTGCGTTGCGCACAGTGTTCTGCCATGCTGTGCTTGTTTAATTAGTTAGCATTCCAGATGGCTCTGCTGGCTGGCTTCCGGGTTTTTCTCGTGAAGTTATAGATAAGCTGCGTCAAACGGCACGAACGGTGCCATCACAGTCCAAATGAGCCCGATTCCGCAACTGAAGAGGCTGAACTGACGCCTACCACAACGAACTCTAATGCGGACATCATTGATGACCTGCTGGGCTGCAGTGTGCCAATTCCTGACGCTGTTAGATTTGAAGACTCTGCAGACGCCGACAGCATGGTTTCGTAATGTGCCAAACGATGACGAAGTAATTGAGCAAGTTCTCCCACCTTCAAACAGAGACCTTGACTCGGATGATGTACCGTATGCTCTAGAGCTTTCCACATGCGGATCTTTCCACAAGCCTTTGCAGTCCTTGCATTGGCATATAGCGAAACTCAAAACTGGCAAAAATCCAGGCAGAGTTTGTTGCATGTAAGTGGAAATGCGTGCAGCAATGCATCGACCATTTGTTTCATGCACAGGCACCTTAAGACAGTGTTCTTTTCTGGATACATTCGTTTTTTCGGACATTCGATAGTTCGGACTTATGTTCCTTGTGGAGTCCGAATTATCGGTCAGCAACTATACTGCACAATTGGTGTCGCGCATTGCATTATGATAATATACAAGGTTTGCCGAGGACATACACAACAGACAACAAACGAGAACATTTGTGTAAGTTCCAAATCATGCAGGCACGTCTTGCACTAAGCAATAACATTTTAACATTTGTTAGCCAGTGAACAACGGTCACCGGAGAAAGGTAAACAAGCACACAGGCCAGTGTTTACCGTGTTCTTATGCATTGGAACTTTGGCGCACGTCCAGGCTGGTTGAATGCTCAAGGCTGGTATAATGCAAGATTGCAAGCAGTACAGAGAAACTTCGGTAAACTGTAATCGGCCGGAGCTCAGAAAAAAGTACTTACTAAACTAGTACTGCTTAACAAAAACAGCATGAGATTGCCCACGTACCTGCCGAATACTGAAGTCGGAGAGAGTGCGAATAAAGGGTAAAAGCATGCCGTATTTATTCACTCTGCGTGACAAGTCTATTTTAGTTTGATGCTGCTGCGGCGCAGCAGCGACAACAATGGCCTCAAACTTAAGGGGGTATATGGGGATCAAAGCTAACTTTTTTATTTACCATCCGATTTTGATTAAATTTTGCACAGATGTTAATACCGTATTTACTCGCATAATGATCGCACTCGCGTAATGATCGCACCCCTTAATTTTGTCGTGAAAATTCGATTTTTTCTATTTCCCTCGTAATGATCGCACCCTGAACTTTTCGCAGCGTTATGTCGTGTGCCAAATCTAGCTAATGATGATCGCGCTCACCATCTGTCGAATGCTGCGCAAACGACTCTTCGAATGTTACCGAGCGGACTGCACGCACCGAACAGATTCTTAAGCAGATGCCCCATTTCATTCCTTTATCACTTTCTGCACTTCAAGAATAAAAAAAGATCTACAACTAAACTTGCCTTGGCTTTATTATTTGTTCGCTTTATCATCATTACTTACTGATACGGAAAAAGCTGTTTCAATGCACGTAATGTACTCACGCGAAAAAAAAAAACATCGCGTTCAGCTCGCTCCGTCAGTCACCATTTTTGTTTTGATGTCCCGCACTGTTACAGCGGCAGCCGCCTGTTGGTTGACGTGTTGTCATCCCGCAGCAAACGCGTTTGACACGTTTCGACGGACACTGCGTTTGCTGCATTTTGCAAGGCGGCCTTTGTGTTTGGTTTTTCTGTGTTGGTGCCGTTTCACCATGGGACGCTATGCGAGTTTTACGGCCGCGTTTAAACTTAAAGCTGTTAACTACGCGCTGGAGCACGGCAACCGTGCTGCCGGCAGGCATTTCGGCGTCGACGAAATCAGAATACGCTATTGGAAAAAACAGCGTGAGCAGCTGATGGCTACCGATAGGACGCGCCGGGCTTTCCGCGGACCCAAAACCGGCAAGTTCCCTCACGTTGAGGAGGCGGTCCTTAAATACGTGAAGGACCTGCGCAATGATGGTTGCGCTGTATCATTGGAAATGATACAGATGCAGGCGCGTGCTGTTGCAAGGAAGCTGGGAATCGTCGCAAAGGATTTCAGCGCTAGCTCGGGCTGGACGACTCGCTTCATGCGACGGAATGGACTTTCACTGAGGTGGCGGACGTCGTTGTGCCAGCGGCTCCCATCCGCGTATGAAGAAAAGGTGGTCGACTTCCATCACTTCGTTACGAGGATCCGCGAGAAGAATGGCTTCCTCTTATCGCAAATAGGGAACGCTGACCAAACTCCGTTGACCTTCGACATGCCCCGAAACACGACAGTCAACGAGATGGGTGCTCGGAGCGTCCTCGTAAGGACATCGGGTGCTGAGAAACTGCGATGTACTGTTATGCTTGCAGTGACGGCAGACGGGCGGAGGCTTCCACCATACTTAATTTTCAAACGGAAGACTATTCCGAAGGGAAACTTTCCCCGTGGCATCTACATCCGCGCTCAAGAGAAAGGATGGATGACAGCTGAACTTATGGTGGATTGGATTAAGACTGTTTGGGGACGCAGACCAGGAGCGCTTCTGCTTCCTTCGCTTCTTGTGCTAGACAGCTTCCGAGGCCATCTTGTGGATAGTGTTCGAGCCGAGCTGAAGGAGCGACGCACGGAAATTGCAGTCATCCCTGGAGGTCTCACGTCGCTGCTACAGCCTCTGGATGTGTCCCTGAACAAACCGTTCAAGGACAACGTTCGGCGATTGTACGCAGAGTGGATGGCAGCAGGCGAGCATGATTTCACGCCGAGCGGCAATATCAGAAGACCGTCCTTGGAGGTGCTTTGCTCCTGGATCGTCGAAGCGTGGAGTGGTGTCTCCGACGAGGTAGTGGCGAAAAGCTTCAAGAAGACCGGAATATCCAACGCACTGGACGGCACAGAAGATGACTTTCTGTGGGACTCCGAAGATGCCCCCAGCGACGACACTGCCGGTTCCGACATTGAAGCTGACAGCGATAACTGTGAAGATTCAGACTCTCAGTAAACTGAGGCGCCCTTTTTTCAATTAGAAAAATAAAAGGGCAATGTGCAATTCATATAGTGCCTGTGTAATGTGTGCGTTTATTACAAAGGTAAGCCTTACTCAACTTTTATGTTTGGCTATGTTTACCATTGCCATCGTAAGAATTCTCACCCGAAACTTGCCCTTTTACGTCTTCAGTGCTCAAAATTTTTTCTTGCGAAAATTTTAACCCGCGTAATGATCGCACCCCCGAGTTTGCCTCAATTTTTTTGACAAAAAAAGTGCGATCATTATGCGGGTAAATACGGTAATATAACATAAACAAAACTGTGAAAATATGGTGAAAATATGGCTGCAATATCTGAAGTACTTCTTTGTTTACAAAATTGTTCTGCTTTCATTTTTGCAAAATGCCTGCACACCTGTATATTGGTGCTAGGAGTTCAAACAAACTTTGATAGCACTCCTATATGTATCCTCCACACAGTGACATTCCTGTAATTTTTTTAGCCTAACGGATTTTTTTTATATTTTCATTCTTTTGCAGCTACTTCAGTTGCATGAAAATCGAGACTGTAAAAACAAAATATAACAAATTATTGAAGCAACTATTTTGAAAACAAAGCATGTCACTGTGTGCAGTGGTGCACAATGAGTGTAACAAAACAAACGGTGTAAAAATATTCATAACGGTGGCTGAGATATTGGCTTTGCAAGTTGACCTTGGTGGTAGAAAAAAGTTTTGAGAAAAAGGTGTTTGAAGTTTTGGGCCATGTTTATTCGACTAGAAACCACCGGCCTTGTAGGTACAGGAGTCAGGCTGCTCTCTTGGCTTCTTGGATCTTTTATGCTTGCTTTCATGTGCTTTTTGTGCCCTCTTCTTGCGCAAGGCATTTTTCTCAGCTGCTCGACTCGCTTGAGTCCGTTGCCACCGAGCATGATCCTCCAGCCGCAAACCCTGTCTTCCGTTCGGTTGCCGGCACAGAACGAAGTGACGCGCGGACAGTGGCGGCGGTCATATTCAACACTTCTGACAAGATGAATTATGACTCAAGATGCGACTGCATGGTGCGACCGTTGCTGATGCACGGTTCGTCTTCACGGCCGCAGACGCACGCGCTTGGACCAAACTTTCGTCGTTCATCTCGGTGACGGCGGTGGCACAATCGGGGTACGTCGCGGAGCATTTACAGGGTGTTGCAGGCCCGGAAGCATCGGAAAAGGCGGTTATTAGTTCGGTATCATCACCACTGGAACTCAAGGCTGCAACAGCCTGCGAATTGCCCGGCAATGCGTCGACAGTCTAAGCTTGCGCGCGGACGCAACCCTGCTAGGACTAATCCATCGGATGTTCGGCGGCTTGCGCTTGCGGCTGCCGAAGCGGCGCTTGGTCGCGTATTTCGTCGTCCACGCCCGCCAAGTCATGCTCGAAACCACAAAATGAAATAGAAAACTCAAATCCGATTAAAGCGATGAAGCGGCGGCGTACCTCGAATATCCAACACGTAAACAAAGGGGCAGCAGCCAGCGCGCGAAGAAACGGGAGAAGCAGACGCCGCAGCAGCTCGCTTCCAGACCCGGCCAATGGGGCGGCTCATAGAACGCACGTGACGGAGCAAGCCAATCGGCGGCCGCGACAAGCAGCTCCGCGACCTTCAGACTTTTTGCTTTTTTATGCTTGCCCTTCTCTCTATCAGGAAATGAAAGAGAGGAGTCAAAAGGCGAAGAGGCGCGCTTTTCAACGGTACCAGCATGGCCGCGCCGCGTACTGCCGTTCCGGAGCTAGGGACGCTCGAAAACCGCGACTTTTCCACCGATTTTCACGAAATTTTCGCTGTATTGCCTTATGTATATATTTATTTATGGTACTTAGAAGTCGTTTTCAGCGGAAATACTTGGAAAATTTATAGAAAAGGGGTCAAAGATTCGAAATCTGCAACTTTCTAAAAAAGTGATTTTTGGGTCGTTTTTCCGGAGTTGATCCCCGCGTCCTCCCTTAATGAAGCTGTGAGCCAGCTTTTCAGTCGGCCCCCTCTTTTCAGCAAACACTCGCATGGCAGATTCCTCGTTGGCGTTGCATATTCTCCATACACGGGCGTGGCCGCGCTGCAGAAGTCGTGGGCCACCTTTTTCATTGTGGGGTGATCTTCTCGTCGCAACAGTTGTATTCATGAGGCTGACATAACGCGCCGCTTCTGCCACTTGTGCCTGAATCGTCCGTGCTGTTGCTTTCAGTGTTGTCCTCATCACTGTCGTTAGGTGACACTTGGGCAACAACAGAGGCAACGATGGTGCAAAGTCTAACCTTGTAGCTGACATGTTTTTGAGGTCGCAAGAGCGTTGTTGAGCAACTTCGCATTCTAAATGCCACACGCCGTAGTCAATGGTAGATGCCTGTCACGTGCCAGCGCAGGCTTCTTCGTGCCACCATATGGTGCCACGTTAGACAGCACGGATGGTCCAATTTCTCTATGCTGAGCATCCGGTGTTTTGTATCCAAGCTTCGACATGATGCGAGTCCTTGCTTGCACGACACTGAAATGGTGTTGACGTGGCTTTACATGCAAATGCACACAGTGCCCACGAAAAAAAAAAATTTTTTTTTTTCGTCCCGCGTTTGCTGCGGGATGCAGGTGCGGGACACCAAAACAAACATGGCAGCCGGCGGAGGAAGCCGAAGGCGCCAAACGCGATTTTTTTTTTCTTCTCGTGAGTACATTACGTGCACTGAAACAGTTTCTTCCGTATCAGTGATGAATAATATCGTTAATATCGGCAAGTTTGCGGCAATAACGTAGCCATGTCCACTTTGAGGGGACAGAAACAGATGGGCGCACTTAGCTGCCAGTGACAGAAATGCATGGCCGGTGTGCTGCGGAAACTGCGGCACCGGTTTCACTACTCTCCTAACACGGCACGTTTCCGCTAAGGGTGGGCGAATATCTTAGCCGTGTTACAAGCGTCGGCGTATGAATAGGGTACACTTTTAACGTATCCGTGTAAACGTGGCTACTATCATTGCCGTGCGCGATTTGTTGCGTGCTCACGAGTGCAGATGAAAAGAATCGAAAGGCGCATCTTTTGTTTTTGTTGACCACAGCGATTATAAAGCCTACCCATAATAAAGGCAAGTTTGGTTGTACCTCTTTTTGTCATGGAAGTGCGTAAAGTGATGAAAGTAATGATATGAGGCATCCACTTAAGAATGTTTGGTGCGTGCAGGCGAGTCGTTCGCGTAGCATTCGACAGATGGTAAGCGCGATCATTGTTAGCTAGACTTGGAACACCACATATCGCTGCGGCAAGTTCAGGGTGCGATCATTACACGGGAAATTAAAAAAATCGAACTTTGACGACAAAATTCAGGTGTGCGATCATTACGCGAGTGCGATCGTTATGCGAGTAAATACGGTAATCCAAATTTGTCGCTGTTGTGCAATGTGGGCATCACATTTCGCTTCAGCGGCATTCGGCATTGCCCACCACGGCGGCATTCGGCATCACCCACTATAAGCTTGGTTACGTTTCAGTTTCCCGTCACCCTCTTAACATCAGGCAACAGGAAAACAACATAATAGACCGCCGGGGCACCATCAACTCAACACGCATTGGCGTCTTGGGCGGCAGCAATATGAGCGACGCTTCGCATTGCGTAGATGTCACCAATAGTTGAGTCTTGCATTTTTTGGGTTACTTTGGATTGTACGTTTTCCTGGTTAGCAACATTCTTTCTCGCTTTTTTTTTTCAGAATGTGTAATTGAGGTTCTCTTGTATTAGCTCGCAGTGGCTATTGCATTCTGCTGCTACACACATAGCTGGTTCAATTTCCAGCCATGGTGTTGACAATCTGATGAGGCCAAATACAAAAATACTTGTCTAGAATAATATACAAGCTCAACTAGTTGAGAAATGACTCTGGAGCCTTCCCCCTTGTGAACATACACATGGACACGCATGCACCCGTATAATGGTTTGTCTCATAGCCTTTCTGTTGCTTTGGGACGTGAAGCCTCATACTTTCATTTTTATAAATTGGGTCGTGCATGAAATTAACATGGCTTTAATACAGCTACCTGGTTTTTGCAGCATGCATTTTCACTAGATTCTACTGTTGCCACTTCTGCATAAGTGGGTAATACTGGTGGTGGCAAGACCTTGCACAGATCTGATCAAATATGGACAGAAAGAATGTAAAATGAAATGAAAAGAATTCTTGCATAATATGGCCCCTGACCATATCTTTTCCTGCTGCTGTTGGAGCATCGGAGTGCCATGTAGCTATGGGAATTGAGAAATGCAATTGATGTTGCTCATATTGTGACCCTTTGTTGTGCAGGAGGTGTTTGGGCGCATGTCAGCACTGGAGGCGGAGATGCCCCTGGTGAAGAGCATGGTGGCAGGGCACGTGGCTCGTGGTGTGGCCAAGGGGCTCATCACCCTCTCCGATGTGGCGAGCGCGCTGCCCCAGGGCCAGCACTACCCGCTGTTCCTCCTGGTGCTACAGCAGTTGGCCCGCACTCAAGGCCGCCCGTGGCTCACCCAGGGTCTAGCACAGGCCAAGGTAGGAGGTGTCCTAGTAAACACTTTCTTGTTGGCCATTTGTGTGCACAGGGTCTTCTGCAGGCAACCATTTTACCAAGCTTGATTCCGTGGTGAAATATCAGAATACCCTCAAGCACTTACCCCATGGCCATGCCACTAAAGTAGTATTATAACTAATGTGTGTTGCTTGCCAATACGAAGCAGTCGGGCATTTGTTGCATCATGAGCTTGAGCACAGTGACAGAGGCCAGGTAAAGGGGCATTTTGTTTCCTACTATATTTACAAAGATATTAACCCTTTAAGAATGGTACATAAATACTCGGAAGGAAAAGTTTATTTTTCATCTAAATGTGCAAAATATGCAGAAGCATATTCAGTCGCCCAGTTGGATGTGCCGAGGCGCGAAGTACCTAGTCACGGGCTCGAGGAGTCCACCCTTCATGCGCTCATTCGTACAGTCCGAGGTGCCGATGCGCGAAATGCCCAAGTCGACACTCGATGTGCTTATTCACGCAATCCGAGGTGCCGACGCGGGAAATGGCTAGTCGCGGGCTTGAGGAGTCTACACTCGATGCGCTTACTTGCGCAGTCCAAGGTGCCGACGTGGGAAATGCTTATGTGAGGGTCCACGAAGTCCGTGCGGGATGTGCTTGATCGCCGAGTCGGTCCAAAGATTGTGTGTACGATATGCTTCATCACGAATTCCAAAACACCCGAGTGCTGAAAGGCTTAGCCGCGTTTCCGAGGATTCCGCGCGTGAATCTTGGTCACGAAATCCGCGTTGCTGATGCTTGGAATGCTTAGCCGCGAGTCTGAAATGTCCACAAGCATAGGGATTGGCCACGGTAGTGCGATGTCCGTGTAGCGGCCGTTTGGCACATTGAGATTACGGCGAGTGGAGACGTCCAGACTCGCGAGGTGCAAAGAACCAAGCAGACGATGCGAGTGCCGGATCAATGGCGAACGGCGCTAGTCACGTGTCGGGTGCGGCCAACCACAGACTATGTCACAACCTTCAATCATTTGCTTTTTGTGTGCTGGTTTCTGTATGGAGGAGATAGCTGAGACGGCAGATTTGAAGACGGAGAAATGTGATTTCCAATGAGACCAAGGAGGCGGTGCTCGGTCGTGCCGTTCCGGAGATATTGTGGCTTGAAAAATGCTGTTCTTGATTTCCGCGAGATGTTTCGCCACCTTGGCTGATAAAACAAATTTTTTAGAGCACTGCTAAGTGGTTTACAGCGATATTTGGGTATTGGATAGAAAAAGGGTTGTAGAAACTGAAAATGTGATTTTCAAGAACTTGATTTTTTGCGATGCAAAAGCAGTCCCCCCTTAACAGTGACGTTATAAATTGACATTGTGGGCAGAATACTCTCCTGCGAGAAGAGAAACTTGGTGAATTAAAGGAATACAGTCGAACCTCGATATATCGAACAGCGCGGTGATCGCAAAATAGTTCGATATAGCCAGAATTCGATATATAAAATCACATAGAAAACGCGTCAAAAACTAGTGCAAATCAATCAGTGAACCAATCGTGGCGCAATAGATACTCACATGAAGCTTCAAACAAAGTATTTATTTAGTTCGCGGAAAGTACTGAAGCAGCGTAGCCTGCTTTATATTGGCAACCGCGTGCTTGACCACGGCGTCCTCAACATAGTCCAAACGGTGCACAAGAGACAGTCCAGTGCCTTCTATTGCGCCGCAGTAGCGGCGTACAACGGCCAAAGCAGCTACAGCCTCAGTTGCAGTCGGGAGCGGGGCAACACCAGCGCTTGCTGGATCAGCCTCGGCAGCGTCTTCGTTTGGCCGCTCAGCAGTCACTTCTGCCACGATCTCCACGTCTGTTAACTCCGCCACTGTTCCGGTGCTGTCGTCACCGCCAACGAAGTCCGCAATGCTCATGATATGTGGCTCAGCACCGACAAAGCGCTCCAACTGGCTCCACGGCCGCCTCGATCACGCGCGCACGGCGGGGGCAAGCCTCGCCGTGCGCGCATAGGTGCGCGCGTGATCGAGGCGGCCGTGCTGGCTCCAAGCCGCCGCGTGTGTACATACGCCGCTACGTTCAAAGGCGCCGGAGGCTTGCCACGCCGTGCGCGCATAGGTGCGCGCGTGATCGAGGCGGCCGTGCTGGCTCCAAGCCGCCGCGTGTGTACGCCGCTACGTTCAAAGGCGCCGGAGGCTTGTCTCGCCGTGCGCGCATAGGTGCGCGCGTGATCGAGGCGGCCGTGCTGGCTCCAAGCCGCCGCGTGTGTACGCCGCGTGTGTACGCCGCTACGTTCAAATGGCGCCCTCGGCGCAACCGATGTGGGCAGCTGTCGTACGCAGCAGTCTGGAACGCCGATCGCGCCGCCGCTATCTTCGAGAGTGTTGCGGGAAAGCTCGCCTCCTGTCAACAGAGCGCACTTCGTCTGGGGCGGCGGAGTTCGATATATCCATTTTACATCCCGCCCCGTTCGAAATAAAGAATTAAAAATGCATGCGATTTTCCATGTGATATAGAAATTGTTCGATATACGCAATAATTCGATATATCCGTGTTCGATATATCGAGGTTTGACTGTAGTAGCTGTAGCTACTGAATGTCCATTTCAAAAAATTGATTTTTCTCGCAATTTTTTTGCCTCAAGAGTCGTGTCCCTCCTTAAATGTCCGTTTTGATGCCTTGATAGGTGGTGATTACTGATGCTGCAAGTACTTGTGACTGTACAGGGTGTTCAATGCGTAGGGGCCAGTGTGGCTTCATTGGCCTTGGAGGGCAGTTTGGTGTCAGGGTAATGTAATGAGAAAGCATAAGGCATATTTATGTGTTGGAGCACAAAACGTGAATCGGGCACTGCAGGATATGCTTTGATAGTAACCTCTCAAGGGCCTCTGGGGGAGAGAGCTGTCCTTGGGCTTGCAGCAACTGTGGAAAGTGTGTGACCAAGATTGTTGTTGAAAGGCGAGTTGTTGGTGCACCTTTGCAGGTGGACTTAGAGTCACTGCTTCCCGAGGGCAACCGTGGCCCTGAGCGTCTGGCAGAGGTCTTGGAAGACCGAGGCTTGGGCTTCCTGCTGCCCCGGCTGCAGGGTGATCTGTGGCGGCAGCTGAAGGCAGACCCCAGTGCTACGGCCCTGTACCGGTGGATTCGAGACTCTGTTGACCCCCAGCAGCAGACTCAACCGGCCTTTGTGCATGCCCTGGTCACCTGCTTGCTGCGGTACATTCTTGGCCAGACCACCATGCCCCAGCTTCTCAACACCAACCAGGGCACCAATGACTCGGAAAATAATGAGGTGAGCAGTACCCCCTTTCTCCATGTTTTGCCTAAGTTGCCTGCCTGCCGACAAGTTTCTGTGGTAATGAAGGGAAAGCTATGGGATGGACCTTCTGCATGCGTATTACTACACCAAAAAACTCTATACAGTTGACTCTCGTTGCAGCAAGGACCCTGATAATCGACAAAAATGGCCGCCTTATCTGAAGTCTGTAATCTCTGAAATCATATTACGGTCTAAGCTCTGAACGACAGACCCACATGCAACAGACTTTCAGATATAATGGACCACATTTGAGCCTTAGTTTGTGCTATTTTGTTAATGCAACAGAGTTAACGGACTGTGCTACAGTGGACTATTGGCTACAGCGGATGAAATTAGCAGCAATTTTATTTCAGAATCGGGCACATAACGCTATTGCCGTATCGACACTAGGTGACGACTGACTTACAAGAGTCAGCTGACGATCACGGCTTAATATTGCGTGCGCGAGGGAAGAAGGCGGGGCAAAAACACATTGCCTTTTTTGGTGCGCGATGCTTGGGGGGATCGAGAGAGTTATACTCCGCAAGTTGCAGCTTATAGCTTGGCCGCCGTGTCTTGAAAGCGATCTGTGATGTTGAGAAAGTGTGCCAAGTGTTTTCGACGCTTAATTCTCTTTGGAGCAAGAGGTAGCACGAAGGTCAATTGGCTCACTGCTGGTGCAGCTGTGCTCATCTTGTTAATTTGCTATCGCCATCAATGCTTTGCTTTTGGGGCGAAACTGCAACTTTTCTGTTTTTTACTTTGGATGTTCATCACTCACTCTTTGCAGTAAAGTTGTTGGACATCCTGATGAAAGTTTCCAAAGTGTGGTGTTTTGGATATTGGGGACTTTAGAAAAAATCAACGTTTCTTGTCGGTATCAGGGTCCATTGTAACAAGAGTCAACTGTATATCCGAAACTGGAGCCCACCGCTGAAATGCCAAAAGATCGTCAAACAGTCGCTGCACATTTTGACTACTGCCAGAATGCTGCGAAACATCAGGATAAAAGGGAACAAATTATGCGTGGCTCTATCACAAACACTGGAGAAAAGTGGAGCTGGGGAAAGGCCAGTAAAGTAGCGCCAAACTGGAATGAGGCATGGCAGCAGCAGCGAGGGAATTGACCTTTGTGCTGCCCACCTTGATAATAAAAGAATATCAATATGGACATTTTTTTACTTTGACAACCTATAACCGGTTCAAAATGGCCAAAAACGATTTATAGCTTATGACGCACTATGAACATTCAGAATCAATTACAGTGGAACCCCGTTCATACGTTTTTCACCGGACCGGGGGAAAAAAACGTAACAGCCGGGAAAACTCAACAGTGAGGAAAGCTCCGAAAATGAATGAAAAAAATGCAGCTTCAACTATAGACAATTTATTTCCACAGAGTGCGCTTAGGACTTTAAAAAGTCTATAATGGCGGCTTGCCGTTTATTTCGCTCGCTAGAAATCGCCACACGTTTCTCAATAGCCTGGAAGGCTGCATTGCTGTCAGCGTCGCCGTGAGGTGCGACGTACCTGCGGAGGAGGTCCAGAGCCGCGACGGCTTTTCCAAAGCTACGATTTGGCAACTCCCCGGCACCATGCGGCTCGTGCTCCTCGTCGTCACCGCGTCACGGCAATGGCAACGGACGAAGGAATATCCGCGGGAAATTTTGCCTTCTTTGGCGTAATCATGCTGACATGCTAACGATTGTTTAGTATTGCTGCAGAGCGCGCGCGTCCGAGCAGCCCGGTTGCGCGCAGCGCGCCGTGGGAGAAATGTAAACAAGAGAGGAGAGCCGGCCCGGTAGGCGCAGCAACGCCACCAGCAACGCCAACTTCCGGTTACACTTTAGCTTCACAAGGAATGACGTCAGGACCTCTCCCGAGTTTCCTTCCTCCGTGGGTCAACACGTCCAACAACGATGCGGTGACCGTAATCACAGTGATGATAGTGAGAGCATTTTTCACGAATGACCACTAAATGTGGCGGCCTCTCGAACTGGCGTGCGGCTTCTTGCAGCCACTACCATAGCCAAGCCCGGCCAAGCCCAGCCAAAACTCGTATAAAGCCAAAATGGCGGTTGGAACGCGCTGCCTAGTTTAGCCCAGGCGGGTGCGGGGTGCTAAGTTGCGACGTACCATGCGGGAACGTTTTCACAGCGACAACGTAACAGCGGGGTTCCTTATACATTGTATCCTATGGAAGCTATGCTGGGACCGGATGAAAACGACGTAGCAGCCGGGAAAACGCAGCAGTGAGGAACGTAACAGCGGGGTTCTACTGTACATATGCTGTATGTTACCATGCAAGTTGCTCTTAATTAGCCAATTACACCCTAAAGAACACCATGTTCTGGATATCATAAAATATGTTTATAATGAGAAAAATGTTAAACCTTGATATAAAGAACTTCAGTATAATGAAATTCTCTATATAACAAAGTATTTTAATTTTCATGACCTCTTATCCCTAGAACACCATGCATTTAGAACCTCAACATAACAAGGGCTGTTTGTGTACAGATTTCAATTAGGGAAATTTCACTGCTGCTGCAACTGATGCAGAGACAATAAACTGAAACATCTGCGGACACAGATCAAATAATTGAATTGGAAGCAGCTGCTTGCAAACACGCCTCTCAAATAACGTGCCAGCCGTGTGACAGGAATGACTGCCGAAGTCGAGCCACATCATGTTTCGTGTAAAGTCCAAGTGCAGTAAGATCCTTTCGTGCACTATGTGCTTTAGGTGCGAGTTAAAGTGCAAGGGCGAGACGAGAAAGATGTTGGCTTTCACGAGTGCCGCTTTCCCACACGACTAGAAAGGGGGAGGGGAGCGAGCTTGCAGTAAACGCGATCAAGCGTAGGCGAGGGGAGGTAAGTTTGGGCCTGTCTCGATTTCCGATGTGCGTCTTGGCTGTTTGGCTGCGAATGCAGCTGTGCATCCTGCTTCAGAGGCAATCTCAAAGGGTGGGTGTGCCGTGATGCTGTCTTCCTGTGTGTTTAGTATTGGAGATTGTGTAATCTCGCATTTCTGTTAACTGTTAGAGCAAGAGGCAGACCAAGCATTTGCTCCCCAATGCCAGTGCTTTTCCTGATGGCGTCATCACAGTGCGGGCAATGCTATTGGCCATGGGGGGCGGAGTGCACACAGAAGCGTAGCTGGCTTCGCTTAATTCGTACCGCCGATGTGAATGTGTCGTTGGCGTGGTATCAAACGTATTTGTCACAGGCTCCCAAATTTATCAGAATGAGTTGTTTTCTCATTCAAGCTTGCTTTTCTTTATTGCCTGATAATTCGTAAAAGTCTGTGGCTCCTTTCCTTGTAAAAAAGATCGATTGGCGACTGCACTTATTTGCATAAAAGGTCGAATGTCAATACAACGAAATTTCGATATAATGAAACAAACAGCAGATTCTACTGACTTCGTTATATTGAGGTGTAGCTTTAATTGCATTTCTGAAATCGGTCAGTAAAATGCATTGAATGTGGAAGTGTTATCGCTGGTTTCGACTGTATTAAGCCACAACCGGCCAGTGGTGCCACGGCAGTGAAGCATCAGTTTTGTGTAAGTGCTGGCATGGGTTTCATGTGTACCTAATGCTTATGTTGCTAGCAGTATTGCTGCTTTGCATCAGGTCATTCAAATGAAATTACCTGTGTCCTGTTCTTCTGTGTTTCGCAACATCTTCCTTCCCTCTGCTGGACCCATCTCTCTAATTTGCTGGTCTGGAAAGTGGCAGGTGTGCATGCAGATTTCTCAAAAAGGAAGCTTCACAATAGATAAGGATCTTGAAAATGCCTGCATCGGGAGAAATTCTGCTCAAGACAAAACTCAAGCTGTCTGAAAAACTTGCATGGGTGTCCTTCACGGTTTTTATGTTACTGTTTGGTGGATGACTATTACCGTGCCGATTTCCTCTGAACTAGTTCTTTTTTCTGCCTCGTGCGCTCAGAGCACCGTACAGCAGCAGCAGCAGAATGCGGTGGCGCCCGAACGTGCCCAGCTGGACAAGGAGAGGGAGCTGCTGGAGCGGTACCAGGCCCTGTTGCGGGCCTTCCTCGGTGAGCGGTCAGCCTTGCAGCTGACCGCACTGTACGCACTGCAGACCCTGTGGCACTCACTGGGCTTTCCCAAAGGCATGCTGCTGCGCTGGTTTGTGCTCCTGTATGACTTGGAGATCGTCGAGGAGGAAGCCTTCCTCAAGTGGAAGGAGGATGTCAACGACGACTACCCGGGCAAGGGCAAGGCCCTCTTCCAGGTGGGTTTCTTTGGCTAGTTGTTATCGTTATACAGTTCAGCTCACTTCAGGGGGACGTGGCAGTTGCAGTGGTCAAATTGGTCAAAAGTTGATTTTCCAATTTATTTATTTCATTTTTTCATGATTCTTGGACCTTCATAATACTGTTGTGTAGCGACGGCCATTCTTCTTAGAGGGCCCCTCATCAGGTCTGGCCATTTCGAGCTGACAAGTGCAGTGCATACAATGTACGCTAATGATCATGTCCAAGTACCGTATTTACTCGAATCTAACGCGCACCTTTTTTCCGATAACAAAGGTACAAAAACTGCATGTGCATTAGAATCGAGTAAGACCCTAAATTCGCGTTACCATATTTCATTTGCATTCGAAAAATGACCACCTCGTACACACTTCTAGCCTAGTTGCCGTAGCTTCCTCCATGTGCATACTTCCATGCTGTATGTGTAACCAGGCGCTGGTGTAACTTAAGTCTACCGCCTGTCTTCCCGTTTTCTGCGTTTATTCAATCTGCGTGGAAACACCGACAGCGAAGACATGCCGAGTCTACTATGATGCTGCATATAAAAGGAAAGTTATCATATGTGCGGAGACAGACGGAAATCAGGCCACATTACGGGCGTTCGGAGTTTCCGGAACTTGTGTGCGGGACTGGCGCAAACAGAACAATGTTTTCGTCAGCAAAGCAACAAGAAAGGATTTCAGTGTACCAAAGCAGGGCCGCTTCGCCAAAATAGAAGAGCTGCTCGCGGAATACATCAAGAGCAGCGAGCAGCACAGCAGCCGGCTCGCAGATGCGCCATTGCTCGCGGCTGCGTAGGTGTTCTGTGGTCACGTCGTCAGCAGCGCACGCGGGCGTGCTTTCCCAGTCACCGACGTGCGCCGGTCGTGCCTCGTCAACAAGCTCGGCGGCATCCGCTTCTATGAGTAGTTTTCTCCCTCTTTTCTGCGCCTTTCATGGTCTTCCATACACGTGGGCCATTCGGAACTTAATTCCTTTGTGGCTTATCACAGAAAACGTGCGTAAGCTGCCACAATCATCAATCACATCGATGGGGATGCGCTGCTGCACAAATGCGCGCGAGAGGTTCGTCGGCTGTTCAAATCCACAACAGTCAGTAGCGTGCCCTGTGCCCCACACGACTGCTACGCCCAATCGCAATATTGCGTTTGCCGTCTTTTCGCTTGCGTTTGCTGGTTTATCTTCCGGTGGAGAAATGAGTCGCTCCGGCTATCTTTAGCTCCGATCTCTCCTTTACGATACCAAGATGGCGGCGCTGCGTCAACGGATAGATGGGCGATCCGTGGTGCGACCTGGCCTTCCGAAGCCCGATATTTTTTAGCAACTTTTGAGGACAGCACTCTACGAAAGTGCTATTTTCTCAATTTCTACCGCATATTTTGTTATAATATTTCACTATGAGGTAAAGAAAGTTCCGTGATTGCGAAAAAAAAAATAATCAGAAAATCGAAAATTTTGACAATTTGACAACTTCAATTGCCGCATCCCTCTTAAGCAGATGCCCCATTTCATTCCTTTCATCATGTTCCACAGTTCCATGAAAAAAAAAGCTATAGCCAAACTTGCCTCAGCTTTATTATTTGTAGCCTTAATAATGGTTTTGTTCAGCAACATACAGGGTGCCTTTCGGTTCTTCTCGTCTGCACTCATGGGCACGCAAAAAATCGCAAGGGGCAACAATAATGGCCACATTTACACTGGAACATTACAGCTGTACCCTATTCATACGCCGATGCTTGTAATGCAGCTAAGATATTCGCCCACTCTTAGAGGAAACGTGCCGTAGTAGGATAGCAGTGAAGACAAGTGCCGCAGTTTCCGCAGCATGCCCGCCATGTGTTTCTATATCACTGGCAGGTAAGAGCGCCCATCTCCATTTGTCCCCTCAGAGTGGACGTGGCTACGTTATTGTCGCAAACTTGCCGGTATAGCGATGTCATTCATTACTGATACAGAAGAAACTGTTTTAATGTGCGTAATGTACTCGCGAAAAGAAAAATAATCTCGTTCGGCTTGCTCCGCCGGCCGCCGTTTTCGTTTTGGTGTCCCGCACTGACAGCGGCAGCCGCCTGGGCACGCAAAAAATCCCGCAGCAAATGTGGGATGAAAAAAGAGAATGTTTCTTTTCATGGGAAATTTAACCTGTGTAATGATCACACCCCTGAATTCGGGGCAATTTTTTTACAAAGTGCGATAAATACGTCTTGTGGGTACAGCGGCTGGAATTATTCATCGCTGAAAAAACATCAAGTTCTCTCTGCTGGTTCCCAGTGCTCTGCGTAGCACATGCTGCCAAAATATTTACGATGAACAGGTTCCTCGTTTGGTCGCCACTTACATATGGCGAGCTCCGTGCGGCCAGGATGTCTTCGCAATTGGAACATGAGCGATTACATAAATTTCAGTGAGGCCGTATTCTCGATCACCTTTCTTGATGTCGGTGTCACTTTTACCACACGTCGTGCACCTTACAAACTTCAAAAGCTGGTCGAGCAAATCCAAATTGACGATCGTGATGAGTACGTTTTCTTGTCTTGCGCTTCTGGTCTGATCATGCCTCCACAATGAAAACAATGAGATTTACGCTTCGTCGCTGCTGCTAACACGAGCACCTGGAGTTTTTTTTTTTTTTCGATTCTAATCTCATTCTGCTCCTCATCAAAAGGATGCAGCATGTGACGGCAGATGCAACTTCTGTCGGCAGCGCGTGTTGGTGCACGCGCTAGACCCACGCCATTGGCGTTAACTTCTGTGACTTGTCCACTCGATTTAGTGACTGATTAGATTGCCCTTGCTTATAAAATGGGAAGACCTTTAAAATTGTCAAACATTGATTTCTTTTCGCTTGTCAAATTTGTTTCGCGTATGAAACATGCGTGCTGATCCAAGCATTGTTGCGTGCTTATCAGTCGCCACACATAGTTTCTCAAAATGGTGTCTCAGCGTCGCGATGGTTTGCAAACTAGCTCGCCTAGCATACACCAGCCAGCTCCGCCAATCAGGTGGCGGTCTCTTCCTGTGTACTTTAATAGGAAACAAATATTGTGTTTTTTTTTTATTCATTTTCTGCCAATCAATGGACGAAACTCAGCGGCAATTGTGGGAAATATAAGGGGGAGGAGTGGGTGACAACTTTGTTTCTTGGCAGAAAGGCTGTAATTTGGCACATAAACAGCACATTGCAATAAAAAGAAAAATATAAAATTTCATTGATATCTTTATTAGTACAGTGACTCTTGTTACAATGGACCTTGATAATCCAACAAAAAACATCTGTTTATCCGAAGTCCGTAATATTTGAAACATCTCACTTCCGAAACGTTAGTCGCAATGTCTAACAACTTTAGTGCAAAGAGTAAGCGACGAACATCCAAAGTAAAAGCAAAAAAGTCGCAGTTTCGTCCGGAAGACGAGGCGTCCATTGCAATAGCAAATTAAGCAAGGTGAGCATGGTAGCAGCAGCGAGCCAATTGACCTTTGTGCTCTCTCTCACTTCAACTCAAACCAAACTTGGTACTGGGCACACTTTGTCCACATTGCAGATGCTTTCAAGATATGGCACTCACGCTGTTAAGGGGGGACGTGGCAATGAAAAAAAAAATTTTTATTTATGGGAATAAATTGATGAAATTTGGCATGCAGGTGTGCTTTGTTATGCTGACATCATAACTGAAATCAGTGTTGAGCTATCTATTATAGTTTTCGAGTTAGAACACTTGACATCCTCTTATGGTCATCCCCTGGTCATCCCCCTAATTAATTAATTAATTACACATAAATTTGTTAAGATTTTCATACCAGCATGTTCAAGAAAGCCCATTATGTGCAATAAAGCTATTCGTTTATTTTTCAAATGCCGAAATAAGAACAAAAGCTTTTTTTGAACTTTTCTGTGCACGTTGTCTTACTAACGACTTTTGCAAAAAACTCATTATAAATTTTTTTATGAGGTGCAGATGAAAATGGACAGCTTTACTGCACTCATCAATGTTTCACGATCAAAGTGCAAAAGACAGAATGATTCTGTCTTCATTCATTGTGAAATTGCACTGGGATTACTGAAAGCAACTGCACAAAAAGTGAAAGCTGAGAAAACAGGGCTCAAAGTTTTATTTGCTGGAAACATCAAAATATTTACTTTGAGCACCTAAAACCCGCCTGGAATGTAGTCCTTTGGCAGTGAGGACACATTTTCTTTACATTTTGAATTAATTTTTCTCTTCTTTGCAGCAGTTTCATGTGCCTTCGTTGCCTTTTTGATGCGTCGTGCATCCTTTTCAGCAGCCCGCCGCAGTGAACACGATCCTGGACTGTATCCGAGTTTTGACCTAATTGTTTGCAGTGCTCTTTCACAGCCAGCATTGAAACGGCAAACTGCATCTGCCACGGCACTTTCAACACTCGGGAGTGAAGCAAACTGATTTTTTGATTGGAGTGACCAAATGACATTGTTCAGCGACTCAATGGCATTCTGCGTTTTGCCTTGCTGGCATCTTTCAAGGAGTTCTCTTGCAGATAGACATTTTTATATATAGGCAGGAGTGCGGCTCGAACATGTGCAGGAAGCTGCAGCTTGTGTGCAGGGGCTGGTTGACCTGAGGCCACCGCAGAATTAAACTTGCACCAAGAGTTCACGCCAGTGGGACAGTGCTCGTGATGCGGCTCATCATCGGTCGATGTTACATGGTGAAAAGTGGCCATGATGGCCTTTTCCATAGCAGGCACATCATTTGGGTTGCTTTTTATGGCTAAGCCATAACAGTTTGTGAGTTTTTTAATTAAACCCTGTGTTAGGCGGCCCTTTCCACTCATGCTGAGCTCACGGTCCTTGCTCTTGTTTTTCTCAACAAGGTTGCGCAAAGCAGTTCCCATTCTTTTCTTCACGTGGTTCACACACTCTTGTTTGTGTATGGGTATGAAACCATACACCTTCTCTTCACTGAGGGCAATATAAGTGCGGCTATCCCCATCACAAAGGACATTTGTGTAACGGAGCTGGTGTTTCTGGAGAGACCGCTGAAACATGGGTTTTGCCGCAATTACTTCCATTTGCCCTGCACTTGCCTCGGTGTTTTTTTGGCATTGTGGTCGGTGTTCTTCATGCCACTCTGAATAAATACTGTCGCCAGGCTTGGGGCCAAGAGAACATCCATGGCAATAATTGGAGAGGACACAGTGGTCCAAGACAAGGCCAGAATATAATTCAATAACACAGCCAACACCAATGTGACTTGTGTGGCCCCTTGTCATCCAAGTGCCATCATAAATCACATCAATGTTGCCTGGGGCACATCCAAGTTCCCTGTAGATCTCGCGCACCTTCTGTGCACTTTCGGACTCTAATGTCATGGCTGCTGAGGCAGTGGCAGGGTGACTGTGCCTACGGTGCAGCCTTGCATAGGATTTGTGATGCAGTCCTCGATGAGAAATGTCCATGTGGGAGAAAACATCATTCAGTGTGGCTTGCTTTTTGCCTACTGACTGCACAGCTCTCTGTGCACGAACGTTCACCTCAAAAGGGTTGATCTTCTGAGTGCCAGCACATCTTGGGGATGACCACTTTTTGCTTATCACCCCACAGTCGTCACACAACAGTTCCATTTTTGTCGCAAGCCCAAGGCATAGCCCAGTTTCAACACGAATTGGCGTTTTCCCGCACTGAGTGCAGCTTGCTGCACATAGCAGCTCGTTTAAGAGTGCTTTATGTACAATGAAAAATGATGACTCGGGAACCACGTCGTCAGCACACTCTCCTTCTTTCAAAAGTTGAAATTTCCTCTTTGTTGCAGAGGTAGATGCCAGCGCATTCAAAACATCCGCTCTTGTATCCGCTCGTTTCGCAATCTCTTCGTTCGTGAGAATTGGTGCTGAAATTCGCAGCTGAATATTTGACGCGACGTCCGCTCTCGCCGATGTCACACTGCCGTCACGACCACGCGCGGGTGCGCCTTCACCAACGCACGCAGGCGCGTCGTCACCAGCGCACGTGGTCGCGTTATCACCACCGCACCCAGTCGCGTCGTCAGCACAGCCCACGGTCGCGTCGTCACCACAGCCCACGGTCGTGTCGACAGCACGGCCCACGGTCGCGTCAACACAGTCCACGGTCACGTCGTCAGCACTGCACGCAGACGCGCTTTCCCAATCACCCGCGTGCGCCGGTCGCACCTCGTCGACACGGGCAGCGGCATCTGCTTCTGCGGACAGTTTTCGCCCTCTGTTCCACGCCTTTCGTCGTTTTCCGTAAGCGTGGGCTGTTCGGAACTTGCCTCCTTTGGCGCTCATCACGGAACACGCGCGTTAGGGCAGTTTGGCTGCTACGATGGTCAAGCACAACGAACGGAACGCGCAAGGCGCTGCAGCGCCAATGCGCGCGAGTGTGTTTCACGGGCAATTCAAATGTACAACAGCCAATAGGAGCGCTCCATGTTCCCCACGTGACTACTGCGCCCAATCACGATGCCGCTTTTACTTCTCTTTCGCTCGCGTTTGCTTGTGTTATTTTCCGGTGGAGAAATACGGCGCTGCGGCTATCTTGAGCTCCGATCTCTCCTCTTTACGATGATACCAAGATGGCGGCGCTGCGTCATCAGATAGCCGAGCTATCCGCGGTGCGACGGCGCCCTCCGAGGCCCGATTTTTTCGCAATTTTTGATAACGGCGCTCTACGAAAGTGCTGTTTTCTCAATTTCTACCGCGTATTTTGTTATAATATTTCACCACGAGGTAAAAGAAGGTCCGAGGATCGCGAAAAAAAATAAATAGGAAAATTGAAAATTTTGACAATTTTGACCATTTCGACCACTTCAATTGCCGCGTCCCCCCTTAATAGCAGCCACCTTGTTAGAACTCCCTTCTCTCTCTTGCACCGACCCCTTGCCTCACCTGCGAACGATGGGTGCTTTCACCCTACTTTTCTCCCTCCCTCGTGCACGCGATGTTTGGCCGCGGTGTCTTTCACAACTCGGTTGCCAGCCCGTGTCCATACAGCAAAAGTCTATCTTATTCACCCGATTTTGACAAAAAGTGCCGCTAATTTCGTCTGCTGCAGCCGATAATTCGTTGCAGCACGGTCTGTTAAAACTAATGTTCGTTGCATTAACAAAATACTTATAATTAAGGCTGTTTGTTGTATGCGGGTCCATTTTAACGAGCGAAGACTGTTTTATAAGAATTTACGAGCTTCTTGCATGTGGCAAGCCTGGCACTGTAACGACACGTTAGAGAACTGGGAATACCTTGTACTTTTGCCCACATGTCTAATCTACATAAACAGTGTTAGATTCTTTTTTTTTTTCGCTCTAATTTTTTGCTCAACATGATATGTATGTGACTATGCCTCCCTGCATAGAGCCTTGTAGTTATTGTGAAATAATGAAATAATCGAAAGGAAAAAAAAACATTCAAGACTGTCATTATGTACAGCACGGTTTATGGATCACAGCAGAGCAAACTAGATCAACATTGGTCAAGCCATTGTTATGCTATGCTTTCCACTAGTGAGGTGACCGACAAAAAAAAACTGAATTGAGAGAATGGGTCGCAAGGTTTTGCAAGCAGTGCAGATTTATTAGAAATCACCAGGTCTGTCATATACGACATCAAAGCTGTCGAGCACCCTCTTGCATCTTTGTAAATTTGTTATTGGCCTTGCTGATCCATAAAATTGAATTTCATTCAATCACGTACACCGTGTGAAGGAAGTTGTGAACTGTGCACGTGGCCACACACTGAGGCGCGGTAGCTTCACTTGCCACGTCTTGCGTTGACTGCATTATCGGTGTCGATGGCACAGGGCGATTGTTGGCTTCGCTGCTGGAGTCTCGCGGTGCAAGATGACATGGCACATTATCCACATGTTCAGTTCGGTGCTCCGCTTCCGCTAATCGCCGCATTTTTCTCGCCGTAAAAGTTTGGCATTTCCGTTTTCCGAAGCTGTCCTTCGTTCAAAATTTCTTCTCAAACAAGTGACAATCCATCATTAACCTGGGAGCTCTCACAAATTCAAATTCTGCATGTCAAGTGAAGACTCCAGCGTGGTTTGCGAAGCAGACAACTGCAGTTGCCAGCTCGCCCACTGCCGTAGCAGCAACCAGTAGGGAGACTCCGTTCAGCATGGCAGCCAATTGGAGGCCCGCTTTCATCAGAGGGACTGGATGAGCACCTCCAGCAGACCTGTGTTTCTTTTTTGTTTTTGCATTTGCTACAAGAAGACGATGACTGAGGAATTGAGAAGCCGAAGGGCAAAACTGAGCTTTCGAACGATACCAAGATGGCAGCGCTCGGTTGCGGGAGAGACTAGATACCATATGTACACGATTGTAAGTCGACCTATATTTTAAAATTTGAAAATCTGAAGTGGCGGGGTCGACTTACAATCGAAACCAAAACATGACACCGGCAATAAAGCGAGACGAACGGGACCTACAACGTAGTTACAAGTGGCTAGTGGCAGAAGACCGCAAACTTTCGTCATCCGGGCCTGTCAAAAGAGCCTCCCTGATGGCTGTGTGTGGTTGGGTGCATTCGGCGTGGGTTGCTGTTCAAGATGCCGTGGTGCAGTCATTTGCCAAATGTGGAATTTCCCTAGACGATGACATGCTGTGGGACCGTAGCAGCGATGACAATGGCAGCACTAGTGAAGACTAGTAGTCCAGTGACAATGTAAGCTACTAATAAATTTTCGTTATCGTATGCACCCTCGGGTATGCTTTTTTCCCTGTCACACGCGATATGGGGGGGTCAACTTACAATGGCGTAAATACGGTATGTCTCCGTAAACTGCGGTGATGTTGCAAAATTCAAAGCTGATTTTTTTCTCACCCTGTGCACTGACAAATGAATTTTTTTCGGGCAGTTTTAGTGCATTTCCAGCCGAAGCATTTTGATAGAGCATAGACTAAACGTTGCAGATACCGAAACGCTTGGTTTCCACAACCCCCCCCCCCCCCCCTTTTTTTTCAAGATTTTTGCAACCCGATTCCCGCTTCCCCCTTGAGGGGGGCTGCAGCCTTAAGCAGAAGGGTTACCCCCTTGAAATGAGACTGAGATCGCGGTGATACGCAGCATGAAATGTCAGCTGTGCGATGCTAGGGCAGTTTTAGGGTGAATTTTGGCTTGAATTCAGCCAGAACATGTGCAAATTATTTCGGCGTATTTTCCGATTCTAGAAACAAGAAACTTAATGGATAGGTGGGAAAATCGATGTAGATTGCAAAGCCAACACTTCCAAAATTGATTTTATTTTTGCTTTTTTTTTATGACGATGTTTCTTTTAAAGGCGTGCTGACGTATTTTCATCTCATGTTCTTGCTAAATGAAGGTCTGGGACCTCGAAACCCTAGAAAAAACACTTGCAAGACTTGCAGCGCTGAAAATGCAGTCGCTGACCGTTTATTCGCACCTCACGGGGACTGCGGAAATGTCCGAATAAACAGTGCCCGAAAAAGCAGATTAAGGGAAAAAATGAGATCCTTTATTTCCACACACTTATTCGGGATTGGCAGTAGGCTTGAAGACATTGTGAATGTGCCGTTGCACGTTGTTCCGTTCACGCGCAATCAGATAAGACCGAATCTCTGAGAGGGTCGTACGGTCACTATAGGCGGCTGAAAGCACAGTCACTGCTTGTACACGCTCCGCATGTGACGGCAGCGTAGCACATGGTACGTCATCTTCAGACTCGAGAGTCATTGTCCGGCGGTGCAGCAGAAACCTGACGAATGATCTCGCCGTCGTCGAGTTCTGCACATGTCAGCACAGAAGTGTCGGCACCTGTGAAACTGTCAAATGCAGGGTGTCTACCAACCGGGAAAACCGGGAAAACCGGGAATTCTCAGGGATTTTCAGTAGTCTGGAAAAAGTCAGGGAAAACTCAGGGAATTTGGGCCTCTATCAGGGAAAATTAGCGGCAATTTTATTGAAAGGGTCGAAAGTCGCGGTAATGCTGGCTCGAGCAACAGACAGGAATCGCACTGAATCGTCTTTGACGCCCTGTCGTCGGCTGGATGAGTTGCCAGTGTGCAGTCAACGACCGATTTTCCGGATTCCTGATAATTTGGACGGCTTCGCGGCACCGCCACGTACCTCATAGAGTCAACGTATCAGAGCGTGTGAAATTTCGGATGCAAGAACCCTTCGCCGTCCAATTTTCCGGACGTTTTGCCGTGACCGCAGGTCCGAAACGGCAATCAAAGGCACCACCACTGCCGTTTTGATTACTTCGCCACCTCGAAGCGGCACTCTCGCACGCAGATCCGTTGGCAGCCGTTGCCACCACTGCGGCAACGCTAGGCCTAGCTGCTTCGACGTTCGCTATGAAGCTTCTTACCGTTGGGTGCCGAGTTTTTTATTGAAAGAATTAGCTGCTGTCAGCAATGGCACGGACACCGCTTTTGTGGTCCTCGCGATTGGCTTAGAAACTTAGAAAACACGGTGCGTTGCATAATGCCGGGTCCCGAAAGTCAGCTTCGCCTCTGTACAGAAATGTTACATGGTGAAGCATACGCAAAAGTATTGCAGTGAAGCATAACAAGCGTGGTAAGGGGCTATTGCCACGGAAAACAGTATGTATTCCTTAATTATACACGCGCGCACACGGTATTTCTTGTCACAGTACGAGCGCCGATATGCCTAATATGTGTACCGACAGTTCTTCAAAGTGCTTTCGAACGTACCTGTGGCGGTTTGAGCCCCTAAGGGCAGTAAATGACACGCATTTATTTTTTTCCAACTGGCCGATTTTTCGAACGTTTTCGCGACCAGGGAGTTCTAAAAATCGGCCGTGGACTGTGCAACTGACCAAGATGCTTCATATGATCACTGGGGCGAACGAGTGGCAGAAGGAGGACAAGAACAGAAATGATGTACGCATTGAGGAATAAACGGGAAAGGAAGCATGCTGCCACCGTTTTGAAGGAGCTTGAGCTCAAATTATTATTTACTAAGGTAATCGCAAATAGAATCAGCAATACCTTAGACTTCTGTCAACCAAAGGACCAGGCAGGATTCCGTAAAGGCTACTCAACAATAGACCATATTCACATTATCAATCAGGTGATAGAGAAATGTGCGGAATATAACCAACCCTTATATATAGCCTTCATTGATTACGAAAAAGCATTTGATTCAGTCGAAACCTCAGCAGTCATGAAGGCACTACGGAATCAGGGTGTAGATGAGCCATATGTAAAGATACTGGAAGATATCTATGGCGGTTCCACTGCCACCGTAATCCTCCACAAAGAAAGCAACAAAATCCCAATAAAGAAAGGCGTCAGACAGGGAGATACGATCTCTCCAATGCTATTCACAGCATGTTTACAGGAGGTATTCAGAGACCTGGAGTGGGAAGAATTGGGGATAAAAGTTGATGGAGAATACCTTAGCAACTTGCGATTCACTGATATTGCCTTGCTTAGTAACTCAGGAGACCAATTGCAATGCATGCTCACTGACCTGAGAGGCAAAGCAGAAGGGTGGGTCTGAAAATTAATCTACAGAAAACTAAAGTAATGTTTAACAGTCTCGGAAGAGAACAGCAGTTTACGATAGATAGCGAGGCAGTGGAAGTGGTAAGGGAATACATCTGCTTAGGGCAGGTAGTGACCACGGATCCGGATCATGAGACAGAAATAACCAGAAGAATAAGAATGGGCTGGGGTGCATTTGGCAGGCATTCTCAAATCATGAACAGCAGGTTGCCACTATCCCTCAAGAGGAAAGTGTATAACAGCTGTGTCTTACCAGTACTCACCTACGGGGCAGAAACCTGGAGGCTTACGAAAAGGGTTGTGCTGAAATTGAAGACGGCGCAACGAGCTATGGAAAGAAGTATTATAGGTGTAACATTAAGGGATAAGAAAAGAGCAGATTGGGTGAGGGAGCAAACGCGGGTAAATGACATCTTAGTTGAAATCAAGAAAAAGAAATGGGCATGGGCCGGACATGTAATGAGGAGGGAAGATAACCGATGGTCATTAAGGGTTACGGACTGGATTCCAAGGGAAGGGAAGCGTAGTAGGGGGCAGCAGAAAGTTAGGTGGGCGGATGACATTAAGTCGTTTGCAGGGACAACATGGCCACAAGTACATGACCGGGGTAGTTGGAGAAGTATGGGAGAGGCCTTTGCCCTGCAGTGGGCGTAACTAGGCTGATGATGATGATGAGCTCAAAAAACAGAGCTTTGGCTGATGCCGAGATGCAGGTGTCCCGCATCCAAACCAAAATAAACTTTTTAAAGCAGTGAAACACAACACTCAGGCGTCATGCGCGGGCTGAGAGTATGTCAGGACAGTTGAGGTTGACTTACGAGCGGTTGAAAGAGAATCTCAATTGTGACAGAGTTCGGGCCTCATACCACTGAGCTTGCTATCAGTTGATAGAAATAGCTCATATTCTAATATATTTGCTTCTATGTGCGTCTCCTTTTTATTCGTATTTGTGAATGTCCGACTTATTCGCAATTTTTTTCGAGGACACTTTATTTGCTGTGAATTTTACTAACCCCTTCCTTCTATTATCTTTTTGAATAACATAAACACTACTCCTTAGTATTCAAGTTGGATTAAGTCGCTTTTTAATTTTTTTCATGTGCTTACTCGAGAGTGACATCATCAGGCGATATGGTTTCAGCCCGTCTTGACATAAAACATAGTTCTGCATCCCTCAGGGAAATGGGCAAAGGCACACAGGGAAAACCTGGAAAACTCAGGGAAATTGGAAATGTCAACTTGGTAGACACCCTGCAAATGAGACGGTGTCTGGAATCGCAATGCAACCACTGCACAGGTCTCCGCAGAACATTTTCTGCATCGGTAAGGAGCACATCGGAAGGCGACAAATGTTAGGCCTCCCGGCACCCGCTTGCCAGCATTCCCCAGCGCAGTCTGCGCAGGCACTGTCGGCACCATTAGACACTTGACACGATGTTTCCGTATGCCGCGTTGGATCACCGGAACCTTGACACAGCACACAAAGCAAACACCACCATGCCGACACCAGTCGCACAAACGAAAAACGTGGCCTACTCGCAGCGTCGTGCGCGAAGAAACAAATCGGCTGCTGGATTGTCTTGACATGGATTACTAAGCTGAAACCGGAACTGCTGTAGAGCCACTCTACCGAACCGGGCAGAAACGATGATGAGCGGGGATTTGCAGTAGCACCACTCCGTGGAGCAGCAAGGAGGCTCCGTTCAAAACAAGAATGGCGTTCTGCATGTCGAACCATGCACCGGTCAGAGTCGGTGCATGGTGCTCTCGATCGAGTTGGCTCAAGGAGTGTCCGAAAAATCAGACGAGAGGTTGCAAGGTGTCCAAACTTTCGGCAGTTATACATTATGGTCTATGGGGAGAATGGCGGTGCCGCGAAGCAGACCGAATAATCGAGCATATCCGAATTTTTGGAGTCCGGTAAATCAGTCGGCGACTGTATTTTGTTACAACAGTTTTTCTACATCCAGTTTCGGTTTGGTTCCTACCGTGTCAGGATGTCATAACGCAGAAGATGGTCACGTGGGAGCTAGACATTGAAACGTTTTGACACTTGCTTCATTGCCTGCTATGCTGCTACATCAACCCTAATGAGTAGCTGCATAGGAAGCAACTGAGCAAGCCTCGGAAAGTGCCAGAATGTCGCAATGTCCTGTTCGCCCACGTCGACCATCTCTGTATCACGACGTTGCGGCACAGTAATCTCCCAGAAAATGAAACTTGCTGTAGAAAATCTTATAATAAATTAAAGGTGCTCCAAGGCTTGCCAGCACTTCTGAAAGCTAGTTCTAATACCCCCATTGCATGGGCATCTGAAAACTCCTTATAGCTCTCTTCTATCTCGAGGGAGATGCACTCAATGTCACGTGGTCGTTTTTTTGCGAAGGGAGTCGGGCTCAGTCAACCTGACTGTATGGGGTAGGTTGATCACGCCCAACCCGATTGCAGCATGCATGTATATGCAGACGAGTCGGGCTCGCCAGCGCAGAGGCTTGCATGGGGACCACTTTGACGTCGCAATTTATGCGTTGGCATCGGAAAGTGTATCGGGACACGGCAAAGACAAGCACTGTGCAGTGCAACCTCATCATAGCAATACGACCCATGAAATAAAGCTGCTGCAAACATTAGCGGGAACTTGATGCTCAATTCGAACGTGTTGATGTCTTTGCTTGACACTCTTGCCGTTTTCCAGACTCTTCAAAAGTGAGTTAAGCAAATGTGGTCACCTTGGGCCTGATCAGCCAGACTTCCAACTCTACCTGCTCCCTCTGGTCTATGTAAATGTAGCTTTTGTCGGGCTAGTCGTGCAGGGGTTGCTGTGGTCACTGATGACCAACACAGACAGCAATACACTAAAAAGAAAAGCTCACCAGGTCACCATGCACAAAATATTGCATATTTAGTATAGCTTGCAGTAGTTAGAGTAGACCCTACTCGCCACACCCCAAAGGAATATGCATATAAGGACAGGGTGGCTAATATCTGCTTAGAGAGTGCACTTTGATTTTTAACGAGGTGCATGTTTTCTGCATCAAATGTATTGAATAAATATTTTTTTATGGAAAGAGCGTTGATTATAATAGCTAGGAGCATAATTAGAAGTTGCGGTCAACTGCAAAAACTGCTGAATGCGCCTCTGACGGTTTTCAAAAGTAGTTATTGGCCGTGTGACACAACCACAACTTCCTTGAAGTCGAACTCGCTTAGGTAGTCTCATGTTCGCTTATCTTGGATTCATGGATACCCATGTGACACAAGTATAAGCTGACTTCAGATAGGGTTGACGTATCTGGGATCTGGTTATCTTGTAACCACTCTAGAAAAAGAAACTGTAGGTTGACCATGTGTTATGAACATGAAACATTTCACATAAAACATGTAGCAATAGTCTGCAACTAAGGATATAATATATCGTATAATTAGTCTTAAACAGAGCGGGATGCGGGTGCCTGTGTCACCTCCGTCTGTCGGGCCGCTGCCAAGTGCTATTATTGTTTTTTATGGGCTCAATAGAAAAAACAAATCGCTAGTTTTCATGCATACACATCTTTATATTAAAAAAAATTTTATTCCTCCTATTTTGGTAATCGAAGATTTAACCTGCACTATTTACCTTTGCAAAGCTTATGGTCACTCTGGGATAGCTTTTTGTCTGTCACTCACAAGATGTCGTTTGTGCATTCTACTGCACTTGATATTCTGCTTTTCCTCCAACTGCCATAGAGAATTGGATGATGCCCCATGCCTGCGTTAACCCACTGCACCAGTTCATCCTGTGGGCCAAGCTTCTACAGAATGTCAATAATGCGGAACATTTGTTGCTGCTGGCTTAACATGTAAAACGGCTTTCTTTGACAGCTCTCGTAATAAGAGCAGTGCATTGTTGTCATCAACCTACATGAAAACTTCCATTGCCATCGCAGAGAACACTGCATTGGTTTTTCTTTTTCGTTGTGCGAAGGTAGTTTTGGGTAAATACTGTGAATGAGAAAGTGTGGTGAGAAATTAATCTAAAGTACGGCATGGAAATTGATTTTTTTCTGCTGCTCATTGTACAGGTGAACCAGTGGCTAACCTGGCTAGAAGAGGCTGAGGAAGAGGAGGAGGAAGATGAGGAAGACTGCTCGGATGAAGGAGACAACTGACGTGCTACCGGCAGGACTCAATAAAAAGCGAGGCGGCAGTCGGAGAAAGACACTCCGCTCTCAAAAGACAACAGCGTAAAAAAAACCCTGCATCCTCTGTTCTCAGCTCCCCCACCTTCACTTTTTTTTCCATTGCGTGCCTTTCTGTTCCAGATCTGCCACTCTTTCCTGTCCACTCACTCTCTCAAGCCCTTGCGCCTTTCTTACCATCCTCGCAGGGCAGGAACAGTCACTTTTTTAAAAGAAAGGCAAGCAGTTGAGGCTGCAAGCTGAGCTCTTTTTAAACTGGAACGCATTGTTTTGATCTTAAAGCAAGCAAGGACTTCGCTGGTGGGGCACCCACCCGTGCATGTGGGACAGCCCTGCTACGATTGGGATGAATAAAGCTTTCCTTTTTCTATCTTGCAGAGCTCTTGTTCTCTTCGGTGGGGTGCTTTATCTTGTAAGGCGGCTCCACAAGCTGTCTTGCATAGCTGGCACACCTGTGACTAGTTGCACTGCTTAAGGCATATAGTAACAGCCAAGTCCTTAAAGCATTCTTGTGTAATTGCTTCTCCTAGGCAACACTGCAACAGCTAGCAGGCAGGTCTTAAGCTTTAATAAGACAGTTGCAAGCACATTGGGGGCAGCTGTCTGGACCACACTTTTACTTACGTAGCACAGGGGCAGTTTCGCTGCAACTGCAGTGGAAATCTGGACTAGTACTTAGAAGCATGAATGTCAGCCATTTGTGTTATACATGACGTCTGCACACGAATGCATGTGTGAGAGGTACTATCTTGCCAAGTGCATTGTGTACATGGGCCAGAAGTTACTATCGCGCATTATGAAAAAATGCAGGATACTAATGTATCGCACACTTCAGGGGACATCTTTCAATAGCAAATACCCGGCTGTAGCTGTAGAAATATTGCTAAAGATGAGTTGTGCTTGTCCAGGCTGCAGCTTTTTTCCCAGTTGCTTGTGCGACATCAGCTGGCCCTGTCAACTCTGGTTTGGTCGTGCATTTGCATTTTGCCACTTGAAACATATTCCTCAGAACTTCAGATTCCTTTCGTTATCTGCTTGGAGAATCTGGCTTGAATCTTGGACGTGCTAAGGGGAAACTCTTTCCTGGCCAGATGTGTTTTAATATTTGGTGCAGCTACACATGTAATGTTTATTGAGTGTGGGTATAATGTACAACTTGGTGGAATAAGAAAAATTGTACATATCTGGGAAAGAACTTGGGAATGAAGGGTTAAACTAGTTGGTGCTAGGTAACTGAATTCCTAATCTTTTGAGCCATGGTTTGATCTTCTGGCAACATATTTTGCTGAGGTCTTCATAGTAGCAATAGGAAATGAATTGTTTCAGTTCCAGAAGCCCTAAAATGCTTCACCTGCTGAACGAGTGTACGAGACTGCGTTCGCTTTTTCTTTTTAACCTTCGGCCAGTCTTTCGCGCATATGACATACTTGCGCTGCAAGTTGTACAGACACTGCGCATCTGGTCTACCCAAAATCCCGTCGTTGGGTGGAGGTTGGGGATAACGGCTAGCGACTCCCATGCTCGTCCCACGCTGGCGCCCGCGTCGCGTTTGGGGAAGCGCGTCGGACGGCGCATGCGCGGGCGGGCGTCCGGGTGAACGCCTACCTTCGCGTCGCTGCTTCGTGCTGGTGGTGGTGTTGCCGCACCCGCTTGTTTGCGTTCGCCGTGACCCAGTGCTCGCTGCGCTGTGGCTCGGAATTACTCCGCCATGCCGTACACCATGGACGTCGCCACTCAGGTGAGCCTCGGCCGAGCGCTCGCGGCAGACCCGAGCCCCCGGATTCGCGTCGGGGAGCGACCACAGCTGTTCGCGTCGGGCCAGAGCCGAAACGGCACGCGCCTGCTCGGCTGCTGCGCCGCAGGGCGATGGCGTCTCGGGAGTCCGCGGATCGATGCCCAGCTCTTCCGCATCCCACCACGTTTCGCGGGCGCGCGCTTAGCCCCCAGCTTCGCCCCCCCCCCCCCTCGACTTTCCTCTCTTTCCCATTTCGGTCGTGCGTTTGTATTTTGGAGCTGGCGACGAGATGGGAGCGGCTTGTTTACTGCTGCCAGCATGTCGAGGCCGCAAAAGGCGCGCCCTAGTTCCCTTTCGGCGCTAGGCGTTATAGCTTGACGCGAGTCGGGCGTTGGACATCGTAACAGGGATGACTGAGTGGGAGAGGGCTCTCTGGACCAGTCTTTTTTTTTTTTATGCTACCCTCGTTCGTGACGGAACGAAATGAGCAGCGGCGCGGAGAGAGACGTATCTGAATGCGTCACGATATTCGGGGCCCGATGACGTCATGGCCCAGTTGACAGAATGTACTGCAATGATGCGTGCCCCGCTAACCTTGACTGACTAAACGCGATCGCTTCACTGTGGTAAGCTATTGAGTAGCTAGGACTTGGGCACATTCGAACAAGTGAGCCTGTTTATAGACGTAGATGGTGTCGCTTTTTGCGGCTCGCGCATTGCTCTGCGCAGTGGTCAGCTGCTTTTGGTCGACGCCCAGGCGCCCGGTCTCAAATAACGTTGCAGCGGCAGTTCGTTTCTTCACGATGAAATATGCGCATGCTATGTCGTGACTCGTGTAGTCCTTAGCTGCTTACAATACTAGGTTCCATCATAATACAGCAACAAGCCACCTACGTTTGCCAGAAAACCGCAAGAATGGACGCAGTGATTGCTACCTCTGCCTTGTAATTCGTATACGTTGAGAGGACAACTCGCTTTTGTGACTTCGTTTCCTTCTGTCACGTTTCGTATTAGAAGCTCGACATTTATGATCTCGGAACTGTAATGACGTAGGAATTCATGCGCATTTCAGAAGTTGTAGACCCCTGGCTGTAGATGCTAACCGTTACCGTGGCACCGGCTCGTTCTAATGTGAGTCGTGAACATAGCATGTTGACGCCTGCTATTTTAGCCTATAGTTGTGGAGAACACGACGAAGTAAGAGATCCTGCAAGTTCACAATTCAAAGCACAGGTTTCATCTGCAGAGGTGTCCTTGGTTCTTCCCCCCACCCCCCCTCTCCCCGTTCCGGCTCTCGCCAGATACATTCCTTAAAAGATTATACCTTTTGGGGCTCGTTTTGTTCCCAAGCAACAACGTACCCGACGCGATAGCTCAGTGACGATGTCGTTGAGCTGCTCAGCTCGAGGTCGCAGGTTCTACGCATTCCGGCCGCGGCGGCCGCATTCAGATGTGGGCGGAATGCAGAAACGCTCGTTTACAGCGCGTTGACAGAGCTTTGAATCACCCCAATTGGTTAGCAATAACCCGGAATCCTCCACCTACGGCGGGCGTCATGATCAGATCGTGATTCTTGCACTTAAGGCCTCCGTACTTAATCGTCTTTTAAATTTCAATCCCTAGGCAATAACGGCACACTACCTGCGCAATGGTTGTCCGTACTGTTTTAAATAGCCAAATTTTTGTAACTTGATCAGCACCCACTGAGAAACGACTCGTAAAGAGCACGTGCTACCTTTAGATGGACGACTTTTGTTTATGCCGATTCAGAACGTAATTGAGCGAATCATAGGCACAAGTAGTGGCTGTGGGTAGTTAACAGTCCACGTGAAGCATTATCTCGCCAGTCTATAGTTTCGTAGTCCCATCTTGGACTGCACAAAGACCAGCAGGAATACGTTTCCTGTCGCAACTTGTGAAGCTTGAAATGCGGCGTTATCCCTAAGCCACTGCGATATCTTAACCAGTTTTCCCTGCTAGCTCAATCAAATGGTTGCTGCATTGTTAGTAAAGAGCTGCGGAAGATCTTTCTATGCCACGCGATAGGACATGTAGAGAGGCCCTTGACTACGTCTCGAAGACGTGAAACTTCATGCACATAAAAGAAGCGACCTCGCGACTTCTGATTTTGGTCGAACCATTTCCCGTCTCGGACTTGGGCCGTTTTTAAGAAGAACAATGCGTCGTATAATCGAATTAATTCCTTAATTTACTCACATACATAGTGCAAAACAAGCAAGGGGGCGGAATTGGTGGGACCAACTTGTCAGTGTCAACTCACCGTAATGTGAAGAGTTGCCTCCTGTGAAGCCTTTTGGAGGGTCTCGAACCCGGGAATTGCATGTACCCAATGAAATCATTCGTGGTCGTATAATTGTGAGGTCTCTCAACAGAGGTAACTATATACGATAGCCCTGCATCACTTGCATCACCTTCTCCAAAGGATGTACTTTTAACCTTCTGGGGAGTTTCATAGGGCACTATAATAAAAAGCTTACGACGGTACTGTATACTGTAGGCCCTATAGTAATCATAAACTTCAAGCTCGCACGAGGGTTGACGGCACGATCTCAAGACGTTGCTAATCGTTTACCTGCTGTGTTGATGGGTATTTCCAACACGTACTGATGCTTTCAACGGGTAGTCATCATCACCATCGTATCGCAAGGCCGTACCTTGCGCTTTCTCAACGAATGCATTATTCAAGTTCTGTTAGGGCGCGACCTGAATGAAGAGGCATTCCTCGTGGCATACCGCAGGGGAGTGTCATCTTTTTTTTTTTTCAATATCCATCCATTCAGCATCGCAGAAGGTGGTAGTTAACAAGCATTTTGCTGAAGCTGAACGCAAGTGTAAATTTATCCGGATAACATTCGTGCATGGTTATCTACCTGGGTCCCAGCAACACAGTGTCACGGCACGGATGCTTCAGGATGCATTCTCTTCAAAACGAGCCGGCCGGACCCTTCGAAGTCATTTGTTCTTTCCTCGGCTCCGATGCGAACAGCACAGTAGTTGCAGCATATGGGGTATGCGTTGTGCGTGCAGCTGGCGCGGAAGGCAGTCTGTGGTTCTAACCATTAACTGAAAATGGGAAGCAGTGCAATCTGGAAGTATTACCAATGTTCGCTTTTAGGCCGTCATTATGGAGCCCGAGAAGTTTGTGTCACATGGTCAGCATCAAAGGCTCCAGAGAGACCGCACGGGGCCAGAGAGGCTGGACGCTTGTCCACCCTCGACAGAGTGGGCGCGTGCGCACACAATGACGTTCGGTGAAGAAGGACGCCTTAAGTATAGCGCGACAAAGGACGACAGCGAGCTGGAGCGTTCCCCGGACTGGCGGCGTTGAATTTCAGGTCGACATATCGTAACAGCGGCAATACATATCAGCCGATTCGTCATATGTGTGCTGTCTCCAGCGGCGCGAGCTCTGGCGTAGACTGCCATCCTCCTCTTCTGCTAGAGGGAGCGGCGGGAAACAAGGAAACCTCTCCTTCCCGAGCGCTTCACCACAGCACGCATAAACCTTCAGACGCCTCCAAAGCTTTCGTTCAACCAAGTTGCGGGGTGCGTTCACCACTCGAGCCTCGAGAACTCATACGTTCTCACCAACTTATGAGTTCTGGGCATGTCATTTGCATCGGTAAAATAAGTATTTCGTTAAATTTGCAGGGGTGTTGCGGAGGTTGTGAAAGTATAGGCGATGGGCGACTATGCGAAGGTAGATTCGTTAACGGCGTCTGTTCAGCAACATGTGTGTACGCGAAAAGCCGGGCCTGTCGGCACGTGCTATCGCGCGAGATCTTTGAGGCCGCAGGTGGTTTACATGCTGTGCTGTGGGTCGCTCGGGAAGGACAGCCTTCCTCATTTCCCTAGCTCTCCTGTGGTGGTTGGAGGAGCGGCTTCCAGCACCGCTACAGATGTGCTCGTTAACGGCTCTGGTCTCCACCGAATTACACAATGAAACCACAAACGCTGTCAAAATGCCTTCTCTGCAACAAATAGACGAACGCTTTAGAATTTTTGAGCTAATCGTTTTCACTGACGGTCATCGTCGAATGTTTCCATAGCATTTCCTGTGCCCTCTTTTCGTGATATATATATATATATATATATATATATATATATATATATATATATATATATATATATATATATATATATATATAACTTTTTTCTTATCTGCTAACTCGCCAAAGAAAACGTTCTGCGGGAGAGAGGACCGAAATTCGGTCAACATTGAAGTGTGTGGGCAGAGGTATAGAGTCGACTGGGTCACGTTTGGTCTTCCCACTGGGTTGACTCGCTCGATTCGCTTGGCAAGACGCTTACATAAACGAAGTCAGCCGGTTGGTGTCAGCCCGACATTTAAGTAGTCTTATGTGAATTAATCGTATGTGAACATGAGAGAGCAGAACGAATGACAGTGGGTGAGGGATACCGTTGTCAGACTGGTAAATTTCGTGCCTCGGTGTCAAACGGGAGTCTCCATGTCCCAGTCGAAAACTTTCGCCAGGGCGTTGCGTCATGCCCTACCGGTTTTTCTTTCGCCCTCTCATTTCGCGCAGCCGCTGCAACGGGGCCACCACCCCGATGCGTCTCCCCCCCCCCCCCCTTCCCTTCTCTGTGTTGTCCGACACGCGCGGGCTTCTGCGCTGCGCTGGTTTCTTTAGCGTGGATAGAGGAGACCACGAGCTGTGCCGTTCCTCCTCCGGCGCGTTTGTTGACGCTCGCGCCGAGCGTGCCACGGTCGGACGAAACACCGACCGCGCGCCTCCCTGTTTTCTTATTTATTATTTCTTTCTTTTTGCCCGGTCCCCCCCCCGTCCCCTCTCCTCCCACCTCCGGATGCGCGCGAGGAGGCACGAGCTCTCGGCAGAGCCGCGGACAACGAGCCGGAGGCAGTGAGCGCTGGTGCTTCTGCGTTTGTGTATCGGTCAATCCTCGTGCGGATGTTGGGCGTGATGCTGAAAATCCGAGCTGTCCCGGACTGTGGCTGACCGCAGTGTCGTTCGTCGTCTGCTTGTCGCCGTTTCGCAGGTGCACCTGAACGAGCCTTCTCCCGTGGAGTGTCGAGATGTGGAGGTTTATTTTTTAGTGATTCCTTAGAGGGTGAGTAGCATACGCTATTAACTGCCTGCTTTATTATTATTATTATTTTTTTTTGCTGTAGATCGAGCCTCGCTCCGAGAACTGCGCACGCGTATATTGTAAAATCCCTGCTCGTTGTATACGTAACCGTCTTTCCAAAGTGAATTCACACACGCTTTACATGACACCCGCCCCGTCCACCGTTAAAAGAAATGAGGGGGTATGGATCCGAACGGCGACATACTCTTAAACGTACATCAGTGACCTTGGTGGTGAGCTATATTACCCACCCAGAATGCACACTATTGGCGCGACCACCGTCCACTGAGGCCTTGCCGTTAATTACGTAGTCGCTACTTAGTCTTGAGAGCTTGACGTTTACGCGTCACGAAAATGACTTTTTTGGCAAAATAGAGCGAAGCATTCTTTCTTGCAAGAAGTGTTGTAACATATAGTTGCGGTGGTGTTTGTAGACCTAGGGATAATGCGAATGGTTCTTGCCTCGGATTTTCGTTCTTGCAATTTTTTTATGATTTTCATGGTGAATAAGACATAATCTACCATATTATTGTGCATGTAGTCTGAGCTGTAGTGTTCTCTGTCCATGTTCGGCACGTGTCATTAACTTTCAAAGCTAAATTTAACCGTGTCCAAGTGATACAAGGTAAGCTGTTCTTATACAGACTTCGCATGCACGTGTCGGTATCCTGTGTTCAAGGTTTCGCATTTCGTTATGTACGTTTTGGAAAATCGAAACGAAACAGAAACGCGCACTTTTATTGTTTTTGCCGTTGACACTTGTATCTATAGGCCGCAACCGGCCACTTGCCGCTTCTGAGTACAAAAGACATTCTATACAGATGCACTCGATAGCGAACAATGACCCCGGACAGTGACCCCGGTGCCCCTTTTGCCGGTCATGCGAGGGACACTATCTCAGGCAATGGAGTTCGTCTCTGTCAGCGAGGTATTAAGATTGCAGTCGCTATAACCACGTCTTCGGAAGGGCATACCATATAAATGCCTGCACGGTTTTCATTGTTCACGCTAAGAGGACGCGAGTTAACTTCAGAACTTACTTTTCTCTTCGTGATGAATCAATAAGCAAATACTATAGATTACTGAACACACTAATTATGAAGGAAATAGTATTGTTTGAAGGTCAGAGAATAATTCTGAAAATCGAGAATAAAAATAAAGAGACTTCTGCATACATGGCTCGCGACACCTCAGCGATGGTCACTGCATCACCAAATTGTGCTCGTGGGGCTTTGAAAAGACACCCACGGAAAGGGGTGCCCTGGATTTAGTAATGTATTAAACATGCAAATAAAAGGAACACTGTCATGGGTAAAAGAAACGCATTGACGACGTGTATCGAAGAACGACAGGGTTTTCCGAGAAGGGTGGTATACCAACTGAGGTTTGTGGGACAGGTGCGGCAGTTACACTGCGCCCAGGCAGCGTTCCGGCTTTTAAAACGTGCATCCTACATGGAGAGTTTAGGAAGCAATATGTTATGTAGCACGAGATTACATACGACGTTATCGCTCCCCTAAACCAGCGTAGAGGAGATAAATGGCGGCCTATCAAAGTAACAAAATGGCCGCCAAGGGAAGGAAACGACATGTCCAGCTAGGCGGCAGATAATGAGGTGGCGTGAGAGAACTAGCAGTTGGGCCGGCTGACGCAAGGCAGTAATAACGTTTGCATATCGCTAGGAGAGAGACCTTCGTCCTGAAACGTCGTAAAATAGACCGATGACCAAATTACCATGACGATGATAATTATGCTGGCGGGGGTTAACAGGTGTGGCGAAACCAGCGGGGAAAGCGGGAACGTGTCGCGTCGCGCAATGTGCATGCACAATCACGAAGGTCGAGAATGCGCTGCGTCATGTGACGCAGCCTCTGTCCCGCACGCGTTGCACAGGCGCGGCTTCTGTGCGAGCGCCCTCTGAACCGCGCACACCGTCACCGGCGCCTGCGAGTCTCCGCGAACAGCAGAGGCAGCGGCCCGGCGGGCCCTCGACCCCGGGCTCGGAGGCAGCGGGGCCCGAGGAGCAGGCCACAGCGGCGCCCCCGCAGGCCGCCGCTGTGGTTGACCACAGCAGGCCGGCTATGGCACCACCAGCGACCGACGCACAGGAGCCTGAGAAGGTCTGTCTCTCATTCTCTTCCTTGATGTTTTGGGTATTGGCTTTTATATTCGCTCCGTTTCCGCAAGACGGATGTGGAAGAAGTCACTCGCGCAAGTTACCGAGGCCCGAGCTGTGCGGGCGGCGGGTGTGCTTGCGAAAATTGAGTGGCCGCGAAGGGGAGAAGCTTGCAAGCTTACAGTGTTCGACCTGAGCGTATGCAGGGGCAGTCACGCCGAAGGCTGGGAGAAACAGAGATGGGAGGAAGGGAAGGAGATTGCTCATTCAGTTCCTCCGTTTCCGATGTCACTGGTTTCAGCTAGATTGTCCGTAACCACTTAACAAAGCAGTGCAGAGGCCCTGTTCATTTCCGCAGTTGACGGAGCACGATGTCTGCAAATACAAATGCTATTCGCAATGGGGAGGCTACGCCATCGCTCTCTCGTGGCCACTGAACACACTGCTTTCCACCTTCAACTAAGACTGCGACGGCTATCACTAAATATTATGTTTGTTCTCTGCAACAAAGGCTCAGTCGGCGTAATCAGTTCCGAATATGGCTGCCGTACGATTGAATGGGGTTCGTATAGACATGACTTTTTTGAGGGACGCTTTTCGGTATACCTTCTGTGCATGACATGTATGGCGAATTCGTGATTATTAACGAGTCGTACGGCCTTTACAAGTATACGCGACAATGTTCTTCGGCCACTCTGAAGACCGAGCCAATGAGAGCGGGAGACTCTGCTGCGCGTGACAGGTTCCGCTACGCACAGTCTCGGCGACTGCCGATGGTCCCGAGGACGGCGCTGCGACGAAGGCCGATGGCGCCCCGTCCTCCGACCAGCAGCAAGCACAGCAGGAGCAGGGGGGCGCCTTCAGCCCGTGGCTGGCCAAGCCGCGGGTCATGTGGTGGATCGCCGTGCTGGTGGCCATCCTGCTCGTGGCGGTCGTGCTTATCGCCACGCTGCTCTCCACCGGAAGGGAGATCGACGACACGGTGTGGACGGACGACGCCTCCCTGCTGACAGTGTGGCCACGGCCCAAAGGGAAGCACCGAATGATCTGGTGAGGAGAGCGCGCGATATTCTCTCTCTCTCTCTCTCCTTTTCCCCACGCGGAACGTAAGGTGATAACGAACCTCGGTCTGTATAGAATCGCGGCCCACAAGCTCCAAGAGGAGGAGATTAGGCGACCCCGCACCGACTCAGCAGATTGTGTTAAAACAGCCTGAAGTTACGCTTGCGTAAACCGCAAGGTGTTTTATCGTGGCCGTTTATGTTCATCAGTGTATGAATTCCAACTTCAGCACCATTTTCTTTTTCTTGACCTCGTAGCCATGATATCTAGGGGAGGCTGCTCTTAACTGTGTAGAAAGTGTCCCGGGGCATGCTTATCCTTCGCGGAGTGCTTTATTTCACATTGATACAGCGCGTGCCAGCACCAAAGAGACCATGCAATTGAACAATGGGGAGGTGCATTCTCATATCTTAATTGTGTTCTCTTTCCCTGGCGTGGTCGCTTCCCATTTCGTAATAATTTGACATCGCGGATAGCTTGATTTGCACATCACAGTGGCCTATGTCGCATCTGAAAAAAAAAAAAAAACCGCGCTCGCAGGTTCCGCCACGGAAGCTTGCCGTACGAAGGTCGCGAATGGCCCGAGCTGACTGCGCAGCTCAGCGGTCTCGTGTCGGCCTACGACCCCGTGCGCGCGTCGCGCAACTCCAACGTAAGCGAGTGCTTCGGCCGGCGGCCGGAACACGGCAAGGTGTGCCTCTTCGACATCCGTGCCGTAGCTCCCGAGTGCACGGCGGCGCTCGACTTCGGCTACAAGGAAGGCAGTCCCTGCGTGTTCCTCCAGTTCTCCAACGTTCTAGGCTGGGAGCCCGCACCCATCGCGAAGCACGAGGCGGCGCAGCTGCTGCCGGCGGCCCTGCTGCCACTGCTCAAGCCGGACCTCGTACTGCTGCAGTGCGAGGGCGACACCGTGGTGGACCGCGAAAACCTGGGCGGCGTGGTGTACACGCCGTACCAGGGCTTCCGCACCGAGTTCTTCCCGTACACGGGACACAAGGACTACATGGCGCCCCTGGTGGCCGTCCAGTTTAGGAAACCCTCGACGGCCATAGTGATCGGCGTCCGCTGCCGCCTCTGGGTGCGAAACCCGCCGCCGGCGAATGCCTCGGCCGAGCTCTTCTTCAACTTGCTCGTCGACTGAGGCCCTCTGCTCGGCGTCTGCGCGGCCGGCTGCGACCACACGGGGGCGCCCTCTTGACCCATCGTCTCTGCCATCAAGTGCGCAGACGTAGCGCTACTGGCCCCTGAAAAGGAGCGATGACCGAATCTCCTGAGCCACCCCGAGGTCTGAGTTGAGAAAAAAACGTTAATCGGTTCGCGTGGATGATTGAGGGAAACTTCAACCGAGCGTTGCCGCACTTTGCGTTGAGCGTTGCCCTGACATTCTGATATGTTACTTGAAGGGTGTTTCGCCCTGACGGGAAGAGACCAAAAATTGGTGGATTTGAAGTGGCTATAGATTTTTTTCTCGATCTCTCTCTCACTTCTATGTGAAATCTGCATGTATGCCACAAGAATGAGAGAGAGACAGAGCGGTCACGTGTATAGTTTGCAGCTCAGTAGCAGCACATCTACGTTAAGTGCGGCAACATTCGTTGCTTGTGGTCATCGTTGCGGAGGCTGACATCTTTTTCCGTGGCATTGTACCGCGGCCAGCTGGCGCGTTACTGTTGTCATTGAACGTTACTGATACGGCGTCAACGATAAGCCACCAAGTGTCTGAGCATTGTATATGTTCGCAGCAGGTTGCGTTTGCGTCTTTGGCAGGGCTAACAACATGAGCGGCACTGCGAATGCGCACTTTTGCCGACCACGTAGAGTGCTGGAAACGGAAACGCATTCTGTCGCAAGTTTGGGCGCCGTCGATGGAGAGTTGCAGGGGAGTGTTCTGGAGCAAAGGCAGGCAGACCACCATTGCCACTGCTGCCATTTTCACATCATGCATGGTGCACGCTTAGAGCATTGGCGATCTACAGGGACGTCAACCCCAAAGTTTGTACTTTCTTTCATGAAGATACGATGTACGTCTGCAATAGGGGGAAAATTTGTTGGGTTAACAAAGTTTCACGCGAGATAGTTGGGAAGCAGAGCTTAAGTGATTGCGTTGTTAAGGAATAGGATGAGTTGTGAAATGTTATGGTATGAACTGTATTGCGTCGTTGCAACTTGGAAATAATCTATTTGTGCTCTGTTTTTTTTTTTTACATGATCTCGGTGAAGGAAAGAATTTGAGATGGTGAAAATCTGACGCTGAATGCTGCTCAGGGGGAACCCATTGAACTTGATCATTGTTCCATTAGATGGCTGATTTTTCGTTTAGTGTACGCGAAACTCCTCAGGATTAGTTATGCTGTTTTGCTGATATTAGATTTGATTGTATCCTTGACTCGAGCCAGTTGGTTGCCTGAGAAAGGCGTTCTAAGCTTTGGTCGGTGGCGGAGCGTGCAATAGAATCAGATGAAAGATCGATAAGCAGGCAGAGACTTTCGCTCAAAGTGAGTTATTAGGAGGCGGGCTTAGGTTTCGGTGAGGGTCATTGTTACAAGGTTATGGTCAGGCGAGTCGAAGCCGCTGTTTGTTTTGTAGGGCTGAAGACTGAAGCCTTAGACTTTTTCGGAGAGTCGCTCTCATGTACTTCATATGCCACACTGCCATTCTGTTGAAGCCCCCACAAGTAAAGGGTAGTTTCGACGTCATAAGGGTATGCAAGGGATGAAATGCGCAGTGGTCACATATGGCTAACGTTTAGCGGTTTTCAAGAAGCCGTAAGGGTGGTTTTCAATTAACGAAGTGATGGCGAGATTTGCTTGAGTCTTTTTCCGCTGTCATTTCTCCTCTGATTGTCACATGTGCTTCAGGAAACAAAAGCGGTTAGTTTTCCCTGACAATGATTTTTATTTATTTGTTGTTTTTTTCTTCTTGCCGCATAGAAACATTTAGAACTGATGGCATCTGTACGATGTTAAAGATGAACAATTTCTGTCTTTGTTCAAATATAAGGTGGATGGTAGCAAATACTATGAAGCATTGTTTTCTAATGCCAAAAAAAGAAAGTTTAAAATATTGCGATCATTCGCCAGCCTCATACCCCTTCACCTTGGCGTCCGCTGTCATTTTTGCTTATAATTATGTAGTCCTAACGGTTTCTTGAACTCCATGAGCTACAGCCGCGTGACAGCAGAAGTAGGGGTTCCGGCTGAAAGGTATCCGTCAGAGATAAGCCGTTCGGTGAAAGTAAAGAAACAAAGAGTGACGAACGTGTCGGTGTTCTCTTGTGGGCTCATTTATTGTTACGCGCGTCTACACGCTCATCGACGCATGTGTTACTCGCAGGTATATTGTGCACAAAGGCAGCGAGGAGGGTAGGGCGGGAAGGTGAGGGGTTGTTCTCTTTAATCATATAACAGGTCAGCAGTTTAATTACCCACCTCTTTCGCGCCACTTCTCTATACTCGTTGTGAAAGACAGGTCGAGTCTTCTTTTGAAGTCGCGGACCATATAGTTACGGGGTATTTTCCTCCTTGACTGCGCCAAGTTAACAGCGAACCTTCTAGAGAGTACTTGTGTTTTCAGTGATGTCGAGGAAGTTCTTTGAAGCCGCTCCCACGTCGAGTAAGTCTGTTGTCCTTGTAAGCATAAAGACGCCCTGAAACATCCTTCGTTGAAAGTGCAGTGTTTTTTTTTTTTTTACCTGCGAAACTTTTGTTCAAATGTAGCCATTGCAAGGTGACTGCATGCAAGTGGAGCGACCAATGCACCCGGCTGCCAGATGATGAGACCTGGGACTGGGAGCTGTAATGTCGCGCTAGCAGTCTGACAATAGAACTACGCTAACAAAGGAGGAGCAGCGACTGTTCGCGCATCCATATTTTGGTTACTGCGTGTTTTACAATAGAAACATCAATACACTGCTGACACCGCAGCTGCAAACCTCCAGTACTCCAGTACTTGTCTAGTGTGTGATTCGCTGTGCTGATTCTTTTATTTATCCGCAAACACATACGAACATGGGGTATGAGGCTATCGACCTTGGACAGCTGGTTTGCAGGACTTTTGGCGCTCTGAATATATGTCGTGGCCAGAGGAAAAAGTGCGTACAGAAAAAAAAAAGTGTGGGTACCAGTCGGAGGGAAGACAAGTCTGAAGACGACGGCTGACATTTGACCAGCCGAACCTCTTTTTCTTTTTTTCTTCAGATAATGGTTACGTATACGCAACTGTCACCTGTTTCTCATGTTTGCTGAAATTTGTTTCTGGTGGTGAGCTTCATATTTCTTTTCTTTTTTTGCACAACGAAACCGGATATTGGTAGCTGTGATCTCTGCACAAAAGTCAGCGTCCTAGCACAAGAAAATAGTCGAGGCATCGCGAATGGTTTCAGAAACATAGGAAAAGGCCGACAAGAGTGTTTCGGGGCAACTTTACGCCTATTGACGACAGCGATTGGCGTTCATCAAAATTGTCAGCTATTTAACATTAGCAAACTATAATTACCACGTTTTCTTACCTGATACGACAAAAAAGGTTTGCTAGATGGGGATTATGATTCGCTTGAGTTTCCCGAGTGAGCGCCACTGAGCTCAACCACGTTTATCAAAGTGTTGAGGCTGAACATGCCTTCTGATTTTATTAAATTATCTGGCGCCGAACGAGGGAGAAAACACCCAGTATACAAATATTATATATATGCATTTTTAGCTTAGGTGCCGCACGAAAAAGAAAAAAAAACAACGTATTCAGATATTTTTAGCGCCAGTTGAAGTATAGTAGCGGTAGTTCCCGTTTGAGGATGAGGCGTGGAAAAAGAAATAAACAAAAGGCACTTGAACAAAAGCATATTTCTGATAAAAGCATCTCGAGTGGATCTATATTTTTTGCGCTTGTGTAGATAAGAGGAAATCGTGCGAAGGGGAAGACGACCGGAACGAGGAGTCAGCCGTTGTCCGGTTTTTCACTCACTTTCGAGAACACTGCACACACACCCAAGAGCGACGAGGTGGGCAGCGCGACCTCGCTCATGAAGACGCTCATTCATTCTGCGCTCACTGTTCTCTACGTGTAGCTGTACTTGCGCGTGCGCGTGCGTGGTTGTATGCATACATGTACAATGTGGGTCGCTGTTCTTCGGACTCACGTGCATCTCACTGTGGAGTTGTGGCTATAATTCGCTTCGCTACAGTTTCTGTGTGGCTTGTTCCTTTTATTTCCTGTCCCACAGCAGCCCAACGAGTTGCACCCTTGCACGGGCACGAAAACTGTTGTTTCAGGCACGTGCACCTGTGTGGAGGGCGGCACAGCGGTTTGTTTACACTTGAGGCTGCAGTTGGTGCGCTTACACAGCATTGCCTCGGCGCCCCGAACGAATCCTGTCTTGCTCAGTATCCATCACTTATCTTTGCGAGTCGGGGATGCGAAAGAAGGGCCATCTCTCGCTTTTGTAACATTTTTTTTTAGTTGCGTGCCTGTGCGTGTGTGTACGTGCGTGCCTTTGTCAACTTGTTGAGTTAGAGCTGAAACTAAATCACCTCCTTGTCTTTGTTTTGAGACGTCGGGGACATTTCTTTGACCCCAGAGTCGTACGCGCAGCTGATTCGACTGCTGAGCCGCCGGCTGTTACTGAAGCGAGATCTCGGCATTGAGGCGTTTTTCGTGAAGATGCCACGTCGTGGCTTTTGATAAGGTGTAGTGTCGACGTGAAGTCTTATCCTTAGACTAGCTTGGTTGTTCATTGCATTGTTTTATTGGTCATAATTCTCAAAAGCTACACCTGTACAATGAGAGACGCCGCATACAGTCGAATGCTCCGAATTGATTTCGATCACGTAGTGTTTTAACGTAAGTTTGTATCGAAATGCATGGCCACTTTTTCGTTCTCTCTCTTCTTAATATCATCATCAATTTGAACACGAGTTCCCGTACTCTTGGCCAGGTGCCCGAGTCCACTGTACGTTCAAGTAGCCAAGCGCTCCATACGCTTTATTTTGGCAGTGCGGTCGTTATTGTTGTACAGCCAAACTGCTTGCAGCTGCTCCGGAACCATTCAAAAAAGGCTTACATGCCATGACATCGAATGACTACGAAGTTTCAGACAGTAGGCACCTTTCAAAATAAATGTCTGGATTCTTTTTTTTTCTCTTGAGGAAAAAAAATGGGGGGGGGGGGAGATTGTGGCCACTGCGGTTGATTCTGCTGTGCAGTCGATGCTGGCAAAAAGGATCTCGTACACGTTAACTGATACTGTTAACTGATCATGTGCCGAGAGCGGTCGCGTGATTTCAAAGAAGCGGTGTAATTAGACGCGGTCTTGTGGGCTGCACCGGTCAAGCATATAAACCTTAGCTGACGGCAATGTCTATACGCAGAGCCTTGATGTCCTGGTCCCACGAAGTGAACTCCGACGCGCCTTTGAAGCACCGGTGTGCATTCGGCAGCCGCGAGTGAAACGCAGGAATTCGAACACGTGCCTTTGAACACGGACTGCGTCAAGACAAGGCATGCACGATTCGGGAAGCATAAAAATAAACACGCGCTATTTCGCACCTTAGATTTTTTGGCACGGTCACTGAAGTTGCCAAAGACCAGCTCATCGAACCACTGCGTTTCATCCTTTGCCAATAAACGGGCGTGTGACGCGTAGAGGAACCGCCAATTAAATGGTCGATGTCACAACACGGATTGCGCTTCACCTTAAATGAGCATGTGTGCAGACCAGCGATATTTCGATAATGTACACATGGCGCGTCAACGTCGGTCGCTGTTCTCCATGAAAATGACTGGAACGTGAAAACTAATCTCAGCGGACAAAAAAAAAAAAAGAAATATGAGCGATTTCCTCTAGGTATGACACGCGATGTGTGCTAACATGCGCTGCGAATTTTAGTCGTTGTCGTACGTTGTTACGTGACGACGCATTCATTTGTGCGGATGAGTGTGTTATTCACTATGTCGTTGCCCTGCTCTCCCACCTTCCCGACTATCCGCCCTTCTCTGTACAATGTGTTCAGCGAGGACCGGGCCTCTGCACATCAAGGAGCCGTGTCTTCTATCGGGTTTACCCAACTGTCCACTGTCTCAGCCTGAGGAATAAATATATCTTATCTCGTTCCTCTTTCTGGCGAAACCACTGAAACCCTTTCACGTCGAAGTTTGATTCGCTGCATATGGGCTTCAAGAACGGGAGCTCTTTTGCCCATGGTAAGTTTCACCCGCCACCTTTATTTTGTGCCCTACTTCAGCACAAACGCCTTTACCAGTAATCTCCAGATTTACCTTTGTCCTGCTTTACCTTACCCTATCATATAGGCCTGCGGATTTCTTAATTTCATCAGAACACTTTTACACGCTAGACATTTCAACGCCCTTAAAGTGTATAAATGGTGCTTGGCTTGACCCATGACTACCATGCACCTTCACCCTTAAGAGTAATATCGAACCTTTTTTGGTGGCTCTTTTTGTGACGAGTAAAGGTGATGCTAGTTGCGACAGCTGACACGAAAGCCGCATGAAACAAACTATAATTGCTGTCGCTGCTAAACTGCCGGGTCAGATATTTCGGTGCGTATCAGGTGGTCAGAATAAATACGCAGTTTTCAACTACGACTTCTGTCATCACAGGTGTAGTGGTCGGGTTTTAGCCGTCGAACAAACCCTTAAGGGTGTAAAAAGCTTTAGAGGGAAGTACTCTTTTGTCCTCTACTGCGTTTCCCTTTCCTTAGCGCCTATTCTGTAGCTCTGATAAGCCAGCGGTTGTCTGTTCTACGCGTTACATTGCCTGTCTAAATCAATGTTCTTTCTCTTAAACTCAACTATAGAATATCGACTACGCCCTTTTGCTTTAGTTTTGTTCTGGCAAACTCCGAGCGCGCATGGCTTTGGAAGGGCTCACCAGCACAGGCCCTTCGCCACACGCTTATTGGCGCTAAAGTTACGTCACAAAAAAGGCCTGCCGCAGCCTATAGTGAGACGTGAATAGGGAGTTTTAGAAATAGCGGACATAGTAACTTTGGATGCGCGAGGCCTAAAACTTCCTAATGTTAGCAATGAAGACACGCCAAGCAGATGACGGTGAGAGAAAATTTGGTTCATTCCTCCTTACTGCGGCTTTCTTTTCTTCTTTTTTCTTGCGGACGAAGTTGTGAGCATGCGAAGCTGCACACTGAGTAGCACGTCTTGGTTTGGTAAAGCGCCCGGCAACGAAGCCTGCGATGTATGGAAGCACGTAGGTTGGTGGGGTGGCGATCGGAAAGACGTTAGTGATGTACTGACTAAGCATTGTCAGATGACATCTAAAGAAAAAACAAGTCGAGTGTTTGTAGTTTTCAGGGCGTTCGCCGCACCCACTGGCGAAATTGTCTCAGTGCAGTGCTTCATTTGCGCATAGTTGATGGATGTGACGGGACCCACGGCTTCCACTTTTACACTGATCCTAAAATTTCCTCTGTTTTACTGTAGAGTAGATAATCTGTTCTTTAGAGAACGAATGTGTTATATGCTTGACCGCAGCGAAAATGCGGATCGTGAGCGCACGCCATAATTATGTTGCAGCGGAGCTGTTACACGCTAGGTTCTGGCGGTTTGTGTGCGTAGGCAAAAAAGATGGCGGCCACCCCAGAGCTAAAAGAGCTAAAACATAAAAGAAAAGCGTATCGCCAGGTATGCCCCAGTTGCGTTTAATCGCGAGTATTTAGTGTCAAAACATATTGTGATAAAAAATATCGCAATAAAAAAGTAAAACCGAAATAGACATTGTTTAGTATGGATTGTGGTTCGACGTCACGGGCTCTAACCGCGTAACCCCATCTCAGTTCCACCCTAGCAATGAGAAGGCCGCTTGCGGTGAGGTCTGCGGAAGAACAGCGTGCCTACGAACACTGTCGTGAAGAGAAGCGGGAATGTGCGCGGCGACGGCTATCGGCACATAATTCGGTCGAAAATCGTGCCGCAAACGCCAAGTGTATGCACTTTTGGTTGGGTCACCCCTATATCGACTCTACTCCCATCGTAATTGTGGGTGATTTCAACGTACGCGTGTCTCGGCCAGGCGGAAAGTGGTTCGTGGCGTTTACTTGGGAAGGTTCGGCACTCTATACTATACACAAACATCAGTGTGCCCAGGACGTGTCGTCGGTCGTGTATAGACCTCACACCGGCCAAGAACCTTTCCAGTGTCGCCGCCGAGCCACTGGCCGTATATCATAGCGATCATAAAGCGATGGTCACCTTGGTGACCAAATAATAAATCCAATAAAGCAAACACAAGAACGTTAAAAAAAGCATTGAGCATGCAATTTAATAAAACAAAAGAAAATCCTGAAAAAAAAAACAAAATTCATTGTGGTTTGTATCTTTCGTTTTGAATGTACACGTTTATTATAAACATATTTGTCAACATACATGCAGCTCCACTGGTTATCCACCTTCGCAGAGTGGAATGGGTCTGATTCCTTTTTCTTTTTTATGAAGAAAGTGGGGATTGGTGCAAGGGATCGAGCGACGCCCATGTGTTTGTAAGCTGAGCATCACTGCCGGCACGTAAGTAGCTTCGTTGTTAAACCACGGCCACACGGTTGCCCAGCGGTCGTGGTTAAACCATCCTACGAAGTCGTATTACTTCTATTTATCATTATTTCTGTGACCTAAGTTTAACGTAACGTCAGATAACTGCCTTAAAAAATAAAGTAAATAAATAAAAGCTAACAGGACTGAAGAAAGCAGCTGTTCCCTCAAGAGTCGTGACTAAATACTGTTCCTTGACGCGCCAAGAGACGAAGCTTAGGACAGTGCAGAAGACTACGACGCTTGCTGATGTCGCGCAGACTGCCTTCCACCTTCAGAATTAATTTGGAGCATAAATTTCCTAATATCTATGGAATTAGCATTGAATAGCGTAGAATTATCTGTTAAAATAAAATCAGGAAGGTCATATGGAATGAGTAATAATAAATTTAAAAGTACAAAAAAATCACCCATTTCTTGGCCAATCCCCCATCGTGGGTAGAAGCCACACATGTGACAGGCTACAACAACAACAACAACAACAACAACAACAACAACAACAACAACAACAACAACAACAACAACAACAACAACAACAACAACAACAACAACAACAACAACAACAACAACAACAACAACAACACAAACAACAGCACAAACAACAACAACAGCAACAACGACAACAACAACCTTGTGTGCCAGTGAATGCGTTGTAAATACCATGTAAATATATTTAAACCTCTCTTCTTCCCGTAACAATGCGTTACTAGGTTGGGTTCATGCTCACCGTAATGATGCGGTGAGCGCTTGAACTGAACAAGACAGAACGCAAATCAATGCTTCCCGCAAACGTCGTATAGCCAGGTAGCCTTCTTACAGGATGCGTCAGACATGGAGCGTGGAAAACCTTCATACGTTTTCTCGTCGTGATTGTTTCAAGCAGCCAAATTGCTAACAGAAGTACAAAGTAGAGAAAGTATGATTGCAAGCAGAACCACGAACTTCTGCCAGACCACAGCAGCTGGTGCATGTAAGTACATATCTTGGACTCGAGACATATCCTGTGGTCCATAGCTCGCGCCTAAGAACACTAGGAAAAACCGCGCGCTTATTAAATGGCCACAAAAGACAAAACATTGACTCAATCTAGAATGCTATTGTGGAGAGGACCCTAATAGGGGAGCTGAGACGGCCACGACTTTTTGTCTCCAGCCAGCCAAACTGATGGTGATGGCCCCGGGAGAGGCAGCTTGACAAGGCCGCTCAGGTTTGGTTTGGTTTGGTTTGGTGCCTGTAGTTATAGCCGAACCCACTACGGGGGATCGGCCATGAATCGGACGGCAGTGGGTCGAAAAAGAATAAATACCTAAATAGGATTTTTAAACTAAAAATGAGATATTAAATGTATTATAATCGTTAATAATAATTTTAATGCTATAGTTTCTTAATGTTAGAAGAGGTCGGGCGCGCTAGATGTTGACGTTGATTCCTACTCAACATGGCACATATACAAAGGGGTGGGGGGGGGGGAATAGTCTTCACAAATGAGAAATAAAATATCTATAACTAACATAATTTTGAAAAGAGGAAAAGAAACATACTTGATGAGGAAATATAGCAAAAAAAAAACGTGGTTAGAAGAACGTGTGAGAAAGATGTTCTATCGGGTGCCAGTATCCCGCGGCACTCGTCGTCTTCCTCAGCCAAAGCTGCATGTGGCTGTCGCGTCGCTACACTAGTAATGCTACTATAAGAAACCGCAGACAACTTTTATCGGCAATGAAACGGCCCACGCCAGTGCTCGAGATTTCACGAACCGAGCTCAGGCTAGCTTATAGAGGACGTTTCAGACGCCTATAATTTCCCTCTCGTATTCACTTTCAAAGATAGACTATTTACATACCATGACATTAGCGGGCATGACCGCTTAAGTCGACGGACCCTCCCACCTTTAATACGTCTGTTCTCTCAGAGGCGCGAGCTGCGTAAACTACGAATTCGCATTTTTCTCTCCCCTGCCTTAACGTCACGTATTTCACCTGGAAATATACCATACATCAGCCTGCAAGTTTTTATCCTGCTAGCAGAGCGAACATGAACCACATTATGCGTCAATACAAGAACCACTCACCTCCCCCTAACCTTAGTGATGTTTTAAATAGTCAGGAGCTGTGGCAGCCTGCTGAGCGCAGCTACAACCTCGAACTTCAGGAGGCAATCCTAAGGTGGGCTGAGGTCATAGAGGAGGCCTACCACGAGTAGAATAACCTCCCCCGTCTTCTTCTCGCAGCCACTTTCCCTTTAAGATGTGTTACCGTGCCAAGCAGTCCGGTATAGCGTTTGACAGAACTTTTGGAGAAGGAGGTAAAAAAAAAAAAGGATATTGCTGCAGTGGCAGCATCCGCAGTTTCTTAACGCCTCATGACTTTAAGACGTGTGCAAGTAAAGACAATATTATGTGTGCAAACTGCGGCGGCCACCACCCAGCTAGCTACGGCCGATGTCCTGCAAGGACAGCTGCTCAGCGAAGGAATAAGATGTTTGTCTTAGGCCCACAGGATGAAAGCGCACCATCGAACAAGAAGAAGACGTCCAGCGCGCCACAACTATGTGACGTCTCACACTGTCGAAAGAAGTTATTGAGCCAACGCAACAGGTAAACGCCACTGGAGAACATGTTCCAAAAGAGCCCAGAAAAGCGCACATATGCAGCCGCAGTGAACCGACCTCAAGGACCAGTTGGAAGCACTCAGCAGGAAAACTGCCAACGTGTGATACGCGCTTTGTTCACGGCACTGGGCTCACACGTCGCGAAGATGCCTGCGAGTACAGCGAAAGATATGCTGGAAGTAGTGCTGACTCTTAGTAGCATACCCTTAGTAGCATAATGGCAATTTCTCGCCCACCTGGTACATTCCGCCGTTCAAAAGTGCCCTTAATAATTCAATGGAACTGCGCCGGTATTCTACAGCGTCTGTGTGAATTTAGTCTTTTTCTTCGAGACATGCCTATACCAATTCTAGCCTTCTCGGAGGCTGGTTTCCCAAATAGAAGGACGATCCCAGGGTATACATCAGACACGGCAATCCGAGCATACCTTCATTTGCCAATGACCGTGCAATGATATACATCAGGTGCGAAATACCTCACCTCATCTTGCCAGTGCAAGACCTTCGTTCAACCTCCTTGGACGTCGCAGCTGTGCAAGTGTGCCTAGGAAACGGAAAACTCAGTGTGGTGTCAGTGTAGTCCACGAAGGAAGGTCTCCGTGGAGGCGTTTCTAAAGGACCTTTACGTTCGTTGCCCCTCGTCTAGAATAATCTGTGGTGACTTTAACGCACATCATTCGCTTTGGGGAGATGAGATTGTAGATTTTAGCGGCAAGGAACTTGTCGCTACCGCAGATGCTGCTGACTTATGTGTGGCGAACGATGGCAAACCGACTTTCTCCATTCCACCAGACTCATGGGGTGCCATAAACCTCGTATTACACTCTACAGACCTTTTGGTATCATCGACAACGGCCCCAGACAGGATGGGCAGCCACCATTTCCCAATCTTCATAAACATAATCTGATTTCAGTCTGCTGGTCGGCAATTCTGTACTGTGACACGCTGGAACACATACAGAGAAGCATTGGATGAATGCCCTGGTGAGCTGTTCGCAGATACGTTACGGAGCAAGAGAGTGGCTACTTCAGTGTTGAAACTGCCAGGTCATTTCCCTACTCCTGACTAAAGAAACGAAAGAATCTCTGCGCAGCGCGTAGGGGAGCGGAGCGGAAACTGACGAGAAAGAAGGGAAATCCATCCGTGAAAACTGAATATAACAGGATAATCACTGTCATCCGTTGTCACACAAAAAGGTTAAGACGAGTTCAATGGACTGCTTTCTGCAAAAGCTTGTCGGCATTTACTCCCATATCAAGAAAATGGGGAGTAATCAATAGCCTATCCTGAAAGATTCGACCACACAAGCCATTCGAAGCACTTGCTTTAAAGCAAGGAAAATATCTACCACTCATTGCAGAAGATTTTGCCGATGTATACACATCTGGCAGATCAGGAGGAATGGCGAACCCTCTATCATCTCATTCATTCCATGCGATGGATACGCCATTCACCTTTCGTGAGTTGAATTGGCCGCTTAGCAGGAACATGCTTAAAGTGATCAACTGTTAGTCATGAGGTACGCGATCTCTACAGCGAAGTTGCTTGTATAACGAAGGGTTGCGAAATCCCAAGGACTTCATTATAAATGCGTTCGACTGTATCATGCATCGCCTTCGCCTTTATCACATTGTTGTGTTGACGTCTCACTATGCACCCACCTGATTTGGTATTTATATTTGAGCACAGCCTGTGAACGGTGTAGTCAATTGACAGATGAGCATTGCATGAAATTAAAGTTGTGCGCTGTGCCGTGCGGATAGCCGTAAACATTGCACGAAATTACGCGTTGCATAGGACGAAAATAAACCTTCGCATCGCATGTAGTTGTATAACAGCGTTTAATTAACCGCTTCACTAAAGCGTCGCTTCACATAAATTCCAACATAGTGTGTGAGATCTGCATAATTATTAAAAAAAATATCGTCTATATTTTGCTTGCAATTATCACCACGCACAAACGTATATTTCTCGAACTGCTTTCATCAATGCCGTAGTTCTTACATTCGTTTCACCAATGGCCTTCTAACTGAAACGCGCTCGCGCGATGTAGAGTTCGAACGGAAAGTGTGAGCCTTCAAGAGGGTATAACATCATCAGTGACCATCCAATGTGGTCTTCCCTGTCAGTTTCGACGTTATGTTCAACATCACCAGTCGTCGCTACGTTTCTTCTTCGCCAAATGCGCAACCCGTATCTCTACCGAGTTAGATCATTTCAGGTTATATATTTTCGTTTGTAAACTGCCAAACCGAGACAATGGCGCCCGGGAGTCCCGCTTGGTTCCTACGCGAGAAATCTTCAAAGTCAAGTCAGCGCGAAGCTACGAAATGCACCAAAACGCGCCGAAATCGCCGAGAGGCTCCCAAATCGATTCCGGATTCCGGGCACGTGGACTGACGTCATTGCACGCGCGCTCGCGTGCCCTTGCCTGCTGTTTCGTTGCCCCACACCCGCTGCCCCTTCTTCGTGTTGATAACGGAACACATTTTCCACCCGACCTCGAAGGTTCGCGAGCGGCGGCGAACGGGGGAATCCGATCCGAGAAATATGTTATGTGAGTGGCGGCCGGAGAGGCCGAATATATCGGACTAGGCTGAGCGGCCACTGATTACCTCTGTCGTCTCGATTGGAAACGGGCTCCAAGAAATCCATTTCAGGGGGCAACCTCCGCGGCTCTTGAGTAGAAAGCCCCCATACCAGTTCGCATTTTCCCTCCTTTCCAGCTCCCTTTCTCTTTTTTTGTTGTGCTCGTGGCAACGTTTGGAAATCGGCATATGTTGTGCAGGGCAAGCACTCCGCGCCCTTCTGAGCCCCTCTCAGCCCTTTCTACTCTTTCCCCCACCATTTCCAATTGTTGTTCTTCAACTATCTTTGTGTATCGCTTTATAATACGATTTTGAATATGGGAATGAAAGCGGATGTTCTTAACTTTTTACTGTTGTCCCAAGACACAGGCGGCCGCTGCGACTTTCCCTGGTTGCTCGGAAATCGAGTTAGAAGCGCGAGTGCATGGAATTGCATTGGGAGCACTGAGGTTAATGGGATTTAGAGCGATTTCGTGCGGTTGAAGATTAATTTATGATTCACGCGTGTTTGTGTCACATGATCTGCCAGCACCAGTCGTCGTTCACGTCACAGCACTTGGGTCAGCTTGAGCGCAAGTTTGGGCAAAGGAAGCTTGGTAAACTTATATAAAAACGGTTTTTTAAACGGTGCGTTGCACGCGATAGCATTCTTTTTTCAGAGAACAGTTTTAATGGTTAACCAAGTGGCGCATTGGGCACCAGGTAAAACCAGGCTGGCATCAAGTAATGCTTTCTTCAATTGCACGCACATCACTTTGTAATTTATTCGTCAGCTGTATTTCTTGAGGGACAACCACCTCCTCCATTTCAGAGGTAAACATGACTTGAATGGCAAGCACAAGACTGAGAAACCAGAACCCTATTTTGCGAATGAGCTAACCCTCTAACAACAACCCTGCGATATTGAAGGTAGAGATGCGTGTCCGTTTGGAGATATACAACGGCGCGGAAAAGCTTCCCATAAAGCCAGTTTATCTCATACACATACACGCACAAAAAAAGGGAAGTCTTATGCGAAGCTGCATAATCAAATTTCATTTTTTGTTTCTATATGTGCGGGATACTCGGATGGGGTCTCGCAGGCCCATTAGAGCTAGAGCGAGTCGAGGCACCCTTGTCCCTATAGAAACGTCGGAATCAATCGCTTTGTCAGACATGTTTAGCAGCCTGTTGGCAGGCCAAGATTAACGTCTACGTATACAGCGCCTTAGACAGTATGCCTCGCAGTTCTACAGGCGGCGCTGTTGCATTTCACAATACGCGTACGCGCGTTTGAGAGAGAGAGAGAGAGAGAGAGAGAGAGAGAGAGAGAGAGAGAGAGAGAGAGAGAGAGAGAGAGAGAGAGAGAGAGAGAGAGAGAGCGCTGCTCAGCATCACAGTCTGCATACATACACGTACAAGCACCACAATCTACAGTCTTCCCGATGTAGTCTTCCCGTACACTCTATACTCTTTCCGGTGTTCCCGATGTCTTCAGTAGCTATCGCACGCTTTATCACGTTCGTGTGCCACCCTTCCTTCCCCTTCCACACAAGAAGTTAAATAGAGCGCAGGCATTGACCCTCAGATTACTGCAAACAGGCTCATATATCCCAGCCCGGCTTTATTCCACAAAATTTATCCCGACACCTATGCCACTAGTTCTTGCAGGCATTGCAATGACATCGCTAGCCTAGGTCATATGCTCTGGCGTTGCCCCTCGTTACTAGGCACAGAAGAAATCAATGAAGACAAGTGGCTCTCCGCTATCAAGAGCCCTGATGCCGGGGTGCAACTATGGGCTGTCCAGAGGGCCCACGATGCGGCGGTCGGGCAAGGCCTGACTGTCCCAATGTGGGAGCGGCCCGCAGCTCGCTGAGTCGCGTACCTCAGGACCTTATTAAAGTTTCGCATCCATCCATCCATCCACCCTTCCTTCCGGGCAATCTGGATGGCTGATACGAAACGACGCGAGACATTCACACCCGGCCTTCGCTCACACTATTCCCGTTCTCCCCCAACACTGTTCCTTCATCCCGCCGAGCGGCCGCTATCAGCAGCCGCGTCGTCAGCCAAAACCATCAAGGGAAACACACAGACAAGCGCGCGCGTGTGCACAGAGAGAGAGATAGAGCGAGAGAGAGAAATAAATGACCTCCTAATATACGGCCTGCTGCGGCCCTCCGTTAGCTGCCAGATCCCTGTTTTGCATACATTCTTTCTTTCTCTTGTTTACTGAGGACAGCTGTTATGATCCACCGAATGGGGGCTAATCGTGTACATTCGATCACGAAGCTTCCTTTTATGTACGGCAGAATGTGACGTTGAAAAGAAGGTATCCCGCCTGAAAGCGAACCAGCGGCCCGTGAATTTTCAAGCACACAATTGCAATCGTTATACGGCTGGGTCACTTTGCTCAGGCGACCAGATAATATCAGAATAGGACGCTGGCAAACCGACTGTTCTTCGTCGGGCTCACCCTCATGCGCCTTATACATAGCGCCACGCGTAATCCTTAAAAAACGAACTTCACGCGCACCGCAATATTGCCGAAAAAGTAAACCGAGACATCCCACACAAACCTCGAACGTGACTTGCTCAGAGCATGCAACATCAATTCATCGAAAAAGAAAATTAGTTAAGCTGGCTTTTTACAACAACTGCTGTTCGTTTGGCGGCAGTATTTACTTGAGAAAAGTAAAGGCAAGAAGAGCACGCATAATTTAGAGCGTTACACGCGCGCATATGCGAGCAGGTGAATGCTCTGAACCCGCGCCTTCGGGTGTCGAACGACGCGTGCACATGACTGCCGCATCAACAGTGTGATGAGCCCACGCATTTGGAGGAAACGCTATGTGGTAGGGGTTCCTTCCAGTCGTTGAAGAGACGCCAAGCATCTCGGCAATGTGCCCACGGTAGTGCGTACCCGGCATCCGACCTGCGCGGTTCCTTTAGAAAAAAAGCGTTCGCTGTAGCCTTCCCTTCTCAGTGGCAAGTATGAACATTTTCGGGTGCTCGAGGTCCTAGCAAGAGAGAGAGAGAGAGAGCACGCGTAGTTGGAAGTGCGAATAGAGCGACGAGCGCATTAAAGGTTAATCACTTATTCAGAGCCGGACACGCAAAGTATTCCTTCGGGGGGATCTGCTTAGAACGGCGCCGACACCATTCCTCCTCTGGGCCGGCAAAAAAACTTGAGAAAAGAACGCGCACCAAGTGCTGAACTCATTTGGCAACGGCATTTGCTCGATAACTGCTTCAGCTGTGACCTGGAGAGCGGGAAATCTGTCTGAATGTGCTAGAACAAGGTTGAATTGAAGCCGGATGTGCCACACAACTATATAAAACCATTGGATGATGGACAACGAGTTGTGCGAGACATGGCTGCAATTCTTGCCAGATGTAGAGCGGTACTCTTTCCTTCGATTTTATTTTATCATTAAGCCTTGTGGAAAATGTTACCAATTAGAAGGTTTAATTGACTCAGTTGCAACTTCTTCCTTCTGTGAAACAAGAAAATGTTTTTTTCGAGAGAAGGCGCAGAAAGAATTTTAAATAATTTTGGAATTAAGCGTGCCGAAACTGCAGAATAGATTACGAGGGACGTCGCAGTGGAGCATTCAGGATTTTTTTTTTTACCACCATAGGTTCTTTAACTACGATACGCGAGCGTGCTCTGTATTGTCTTTTTCATACCGCTCCCATCGGAATGCAGCCTGCGCTGCCGGGAGTCGAACCCGAGCGTTTGTGCTTAGCAGCAGAAGGTCATAGTCACTCAGCCACCATACCGGATAAGGTGAAGCAGGATGACAAATAAATAGAATAATGATAAAGATGAGACATTATATAGAGTCCCCCCCCCCCCTTTTCTTTGTGAACACATAACAGATGGCGAGGTCATCGCCCTCCAGAGTTCGTTGTAGACGCCGAAGGCGCTCTCTGCAAAAGTGGCGCGGCACTGGTGATCTTGTGATAGATTGATTAACCGAGTGAGTGAGTGAGTGAGTGAGTGAGTGAGTGAGTGAGTGAGTGAGTGAGTGAGTGAGTGAGTGAGTGAGTGAGTGAGTGAGTGAGTGAGTGAGTGAGTGAGTGAGTGAGTGAGTGAGTGAGTGAGTGAGTGGGAAACAAAAGCGTTGGCGTTATCATTCGCAACACTTACGGGTGCATGGTGCCTTGTAATGGTGGTGACAAGTGGTCGGCACAGGCTGGAAAAATATATATCGCGTCTCTCCCAGCGCGGTGTCGGAGAGGCGTAGACACCCCTAGGGAAGTGTGAGACAGACTTTACTCGCAGCATGACATGCTGTTGCAAAGCGAAAGCATTCCCAACCTCCTTCCCTTTGTCTTTAGCGCTCCACGCTCGACATTTCTCCTGCCCATCTTGCATTAGTACGCCGAAACGCTTTTTTTTTTTCGTATCCTTTTACAAGCAAAATGGAGCACCATGTCGCAGATTCTTTCCGACCTCTCCATCTAATCTAGTTGACCCCTTCTCGCTCCCATATACCGCCATCTCCTGGTCTCTCCATTTCTCTTTTCAGTTATTTTCCTTCTATTACCTTCTTTTTTTGCTTTTTCGGTTATGAGCGGATGCAGTGGAAACAACGGGAACGTGTGTTATGCGTAGCACGAGAGCGCTAGCACCGTGGTCGCTGAAGATCAGGCACTGAACGCCACGAAGAGCGAAGGGAGAGGACGCCGGCAGAGCCGCATCCTGGCGCTGATGGACGGCTTCCTGCTTGGCGATAGCGCTGTAGCGGCGACATTGCGACGCGCGTTATGGCCGCGCCGTGCGACGTCGCTTGCCGCTGCCACCTCGAGCGATCGCCGCGCGTGCGGTGCTGTAGTCGCCTTATTGTATAGAGCATGTCGCTTAGCTCTTGTCGACGTCTATAGCTTCATTGTGTGAATGCGCTACTTCGAGCTCTCTGTCTCCCTCTTTTTCAGGCTTGTAACGCATTTCAAAACTCAAGGGCACCGGCCGCGTGGAGTGCATTTCAGACGCGTTCTTCTAATTCGACTAGCATTCTTTGGGAACTTCGCGCACTTTCTGAGGGGACTAACTTTCCATCTAAACGCTTTCCTGCCAACTTGGGTCACGGGTCGCTTGGGTACATGGTCCAACGGGTACAACATCTGGCTGCCGCGACGAGGGAGCATAGTTCGAAACCAGCCGTCGGACCAACTTGCGCAACGGGGTGCATGCCACTGGCTGGGTGCCACCCTAGCCGGCGCAGCGTGTTCACTGGGAAGGGTAATCCGGCTGCATACACTTCTCATACATATCGGGTCTCTGCTGCGGCAATATACGGTGTTTCCATACATTGCTTCAATGATAATCGCCTTAACGTCGACATTAATCGTAAGATGGGTACTGCCAGAGCTTTTTTCTCTATTTCTCTCTGTCTCTCTCTTCTTTTCTTCGTGGCATCGCCATGCGTCGGCGCTTCCATTCGGCACTGTTTCCGTTTCCTCCGCTGATTTAAGTGGGTGGAACATGTCTAGGATCTGGTGCGGGGAGGCCCGGTTGACGCTTTCGCGGGCCGCAGTGTGTGCCGCTTCATTCCCCTCGAGTCCCTCGTGTCCTGGAACCCACATGATGCAGGTGTAGGTAACGAAAGAATAAATAAATCCGCAACAAATTCTAACGCATCGCTTATAGTCCCTTGAAAGCATGCTTCGTACAAATTTTTTTGGCACTGCGGTGAAGGCCATCGTATTAGAAAAGTACCATGCTTGCCCACACGCAGATAACTGAGCCGCGATGATTGCAGAGACGCAGAGACGTCAGCGCTGTTGACGCTGTTCGGGGTTTAGCTCAATATTCATGTCCTATGCATTACGGCAACTAGTAGCCGCGTTTTTTTATTTTTCAGGCTCTGGTCATTTAAATGCAAGCGAGCGACATTGTACCAGATGCGGTTTGGCAACCAAGTTTATTATTATTATTATTATTATTATTATTATTATTATTATTATTATTATTATTATTATTATTATTATTATTATTATTATTATTATTATTTCACTGTAATTACATTTGGCTGGTCTGGGCACCATTCCCTTTTGCAACAAACATCAAAGAAGGTCATAGTGAAATAATGACGGCACAGCTTTAGAAAAGACATGGAATGAAAGGAACTCTAAATTTTTAGAGTATAGGAATCCTAATTAGAGTCCGCACGCAAAAATGACGATGTTCGCTGCACCAGCTACAGCGCGCTTTCACAGGAGCTCCTCGTAAAATCGATACCTCCATTCAGCTGACCCGCTCTACCTTTGAAATGAAATGTGAGATATAACCCCGCTGTAAAACGCGAACGCTTGAACGTTGGTGAACGACGTACACCGAATAAATGCTTTGATCTTTTCACGGTGACCTATCCAGAAGTGCACATTTTCGCATTTGGGGTGCACAGCTGATCCTGCTGTTTAATATTTCCATCTGATCTAAAGGTTGTACCGAACGCAGCGATGTTTGCCGGATCAACTTATAGGTAACCGCGACGCCAGGGGTTGTGCTCCACAGTCAAATTATATGCGACGCCACCAAACTTCTCAAAGTTAAAAAATAGGATATCTCCGTCTTACACTGCTCTCCCTCTCTATCTCTCTCTCAGTGAAAGACCCTCTTTCCCAAGAAAACACTCTTCCTTTTTCACGGTGATACAATGTCAGCCCAATCGACAGTTCACTTGTGCGCCAAATATCAGGCAAAATGCGGAGCTACTGGTATATGTATACATATATATTATCCACGTGTTTTTGTCGTCGTCAGGCTGCCTTGTCATCCCCAGCTTCACCATCGCTGCAGGGCAAAGAAAAAGAAAGCGCTGTCCCCAACCCTCACCACTGGAATTAGAGCCCCCATTACGGTAAAAGTGTACATTTGGGAGTTGAGCATGCAGTAACTACTGAACTATCAGGCAACAACAGTTCTGGGAAAGTACTGCAAGGTCTTGTACTTCACACAATCCCTGGGAGCGGTGGCGTCTACGTGCTTGTATTTCGGAGCTTAGAACACGGAATACTTTACCCATACAGACAGCACTGTACTGATAGGAGCGATACTGTGCGAACGCGACAATAGTACATCGCATAGAAATTGTTCTTTACAAGATGACAGTATACGTGTATAGGAGTGCAATGATTCGTTGTCATGCTCGTGAAAACAATGTCATTGGCACAAAGGAGGCTTACAGTATGACACTAGTGGTCACCTTTAAGCGTAGTACATATTTAAAATAGAGGACGCGCCCAGAATCGGGCGTTTGAAGCCAAAAAATACGAAGAAAAATTGCGTCTTCGACGTAACTGTAGATATCAGCAAAGACGTCGCAACGATTGCACCCCATAGTTTGATGCACAGTGTATAGCTGGCAAGATCCACAGCCGCCAAGTGCACGACATAGTGGTACTGCAAATCTACAGGAGAAAAAAAAAAAGACTTTCGCCCAAATTTTTTGGGTAGCACTGCGTCATTTCGCCGACGACATCACTCGTATAAGATGTTTTGGCCTCGGCGTTCAATGATCCCCATCCCAGGACTTCAAGACGACACATGGAGCCTGAAAACGAGGAAGCCTTTAACACAACAAAACGGTATAGGGAAACTTCATATTTCAAGGTCTACTCAAATGCCACGATGCTGGTGAGTCGGACAGGTAGGTGCTTGGACGTTGTCCTACCGAATAAAGGAAACAGAAAATACGCCCGTGTTACACAACTTTTTAAAACGTATTACACCGACCGCAAGGTAACCTCACCTCAAAACCGCACAAAGGAAACGAAAATAAATATCTTCATACGTCAAAACGAAAATAAATTCACAGTTTACTTATCTAAAGAACACTTTACTTTCTGTAATATCATAGAGTTTATAATTAGCATTTAAATGCTGTTTAAACATTTTTTTCAAGTTATAACTTGAAAAAAATGTAATATATGTAATATATAAAAATTTTAAGTAATATATTACTTAAAATTAATACATTATCCTACTTACATTATACGACCCATCCTCCACATCAACCGAACCCTGCCACCGCTGCCTCCTTGCCCATCATGTGAAGTTGCAGCATGTGAGCGCAATTATTTGAGGAACCTGGCAAGCGAAAATAAGGTGACGTTTTTCGCTGAGGGAGAATGGGGGTTGGCGGCAAATAAGTTCAGAGCCGAAGGAATCGCTGAAGGCTTCTGTCTTCTTTGTTAGCTACGCTGGCAGTTTAGTATCTTAATCAGGGGAGCATATATAGTTTAATTTGTCGTCTGCATGTTGTTCTGTGTTGCCTCCATTGATTTCTCATTAGGATGAACTGCCGTCGAACACATTCTGTAATGACATGTCCGTATTATCAAAGCCGGCACGGCATGATCGGAGTTTATCGGCTTCCTAATATGCAGAACCCATAAATGGACGGTCGAATTGGTAACCATATAACCACGCTGTGTTATCTGGTAAACTAGATAAACTAAACTGATAGTAAATAAAGGCGGTGTCTGAAATGTACAATTTCTCTTGGTTTAACTTCCCGTTCAACAGAACAAAAGGTGTGCCGTCAACTCCCTTATTCGGGAGTAACGTCTTGTCTCGCGTTTTTAGAAAGTTCTCGGACACCCATATCTTTGGAAAAATGCTTGCACTCTTTGGGGCTTATCCTGTCCCCAAGTGATACTCGTCATTCATCCTGTGTGCATTTTCTTTCTTTGACACTCTGCGCTCGATATGCTTTCCTGTGAAGCATGCTATGACGCGGTGAAACTCGCACGTCACTCGGGACCTGAAAGCACCGGGCACGCAGCGTTGTAATAAAGGTATGCAAGTAAAATGACATTTGCAGTTTGGGACTGCTGAACTCTCCTTATAAGTACATTTCGGCCGCACTAAAATATTAATACCGGCAATGAATAGAATATCCTGTAGCGCCATGTCGTGAGCAGCTGTGCTGCGCTTGCACATATGTACGGGCACTAACGCAGCGGATGTACTGCAGGTTGCACATGAAATGACAACGACCTCTTGCGGAAACAAAAATAAAAATAAAATAAAAGAAAGAAAGAAAGAAAGAAGGAAAGAAAGAAAGGAAGAAAGGAAGAAAGACATGAATTGAACAGGGAAGCCAGAGTGCGTTACACGTTCATAGATGCCTACGTTTACGAAGTCACATCTCTGGCTGCAAAGATGCAATAACAATCTGGACATTGAACGGAAGTGTTGAGGAAAAGGTTCGCACAGTCGAGGTTTGCGCATTATTGAAATTCGTTGAAATGAAGTTGACTTCAATATACAACATTGCCTCGGTGACGTTCAATAATCTCAGCACTTTCTTCGTGTAATGTTTAATGGAGCACGGGGCAGTTTCATCATGTGCTGTTGCATGGAGGATCTTCTTTTGCGCAGGATTATAGCTGCTAGAGCGTTACGTCATATGGCTGATGAACCAAGTCAAACATGCTGAAGCGCAGCGTTGCCTCTGCATAGCACAAGAGGGCACAAATATATCAAAACCAGTTTCACTAATTTGTTCTTCCCGCTCGTTCGGACTGTTTCCGTGTCACCAAACTTCTCCTCTGGTGCGGTGGGGCGCAGAAATTTTTGTGGCGCTCGAAGATATTCTTTTCTTATTATTATTCAGACGTTAGAAGAGCCCATACATTGAGAATAACGTATGTATACCGTTCTAACTTAGTAGTGCAGTGGCGTTGAAACTAGTGCGTTTTAGACGTTCACTGTGTGTATGCCATCAGTTGTTTCTGGAAACAGCTTAATAATTAGGTGCACGTGCCTGCTCCTTTTACGGCTGCAAAGTTCGAACGCTAATTATTTTCTGACCAAACCTTTGCTGCCTCCTTCGATGCATCTGCATATATTACCCCTTGTGCAAAAAACTTTGCACCTTCAACGACCCGCCTGCGCTGCATGGCCATTCATAAAGTGAATGGTGCAACGAGCATACTTACCATCCCGCACGAAAGAAACGAAACTCCTGGCTAATTACATAATTTTTCTCCTGCCATTTCCCTCTAACTAGCCGCGCAGAGAAATAAATTAGGGCACGAATGAATAATGCGCTGTCTTACCAGCAGCACTGTGCGCGCAAGGCCTCGTATGTAAATAGAGAAAGAGAGAAACGAAGAGGGAAAGGTAGGGAGGTTAACCAAGGACGTGCCTGGTTGGCTACTCTACATTTGGGGAGGGGGAAATGGGAAGAATGGATAAGGAGAGAGAAGAAAAAAAAAGTCATTCACAGTCAATCACATGGGAATCTCTACCGTAACAAGCGTTCATACAATCCAGTGTCTTTCACGAAGTGCAGAAGGGCTTTTGTGGCCTTTTTCATGCAAGGATGCATAAGCCATGATCCAAGGATCTTTTCTTGCGAGAGGTTGAGTTTATCTTCTAGAGTACGTCGTTCAGTGTCAAGGGATGGGCAGCGACACTGCAGTTGCTCTAGAGTCTCATGCACATGAACACACATGCGTGGATGGGATCCAAGCAGCCTAATGCGCTGGCCAGCCCGAACGACAGCTCTCGATCGCATGATCGCGCTTCTTCAAAACAAGCAAGGAGGTAGGTAACTGCCGACGCAGTCGAGGAGGGGCCTAGGGCATCCAGCTGAGCCTGCTTGGGCAGGTTGCCGCACCTTCGACTAAGTGACGCAACATAGCGGTGAGCGGCCTTGCCTGCCTTGCCCGAGGCAACCGCTGCGCGGCGCGGCTAGCTATAGGCGCGACCGCGTCAGCAATGTCGTCGGGAGTGCGCGTATACGCGCGCACGCCAGCATGACCTCGTCGCGGACCGGCGCTGCTGCTTGCCGCGAGCTAAAGCCCGCGCACGGAACCTGATAACTGTGGTAACGCCTCTCCTTTACGCTTATCACGTACAGCCGCGGACCGAGCGTCCCCTCCAGCTGCGACGACCGGAGCGAGTGAGCAGCTGCCGATGAAGCAAGCCGCGCAATCCACACTCTCGCATCCCCACGTGTTTCCAGCGCCGCGCGACAGAAGCACGCGCGTCGTCTGCTGCGGATGCTGTTCTGTTGCTTCTGGGCCTGGCCAACGTTGTTGGCTTTCCAACTGAGCTATCGACTCGAGGGCGCACTGGAGCAACTGCATGGCGCTTCCGGTTGACTCACGTGTGAGTTTTTTGTTCTGTTTGTTTGTTTTTGCCACATCCCATTGCTCGCGGGTCTCCCCCATGCACCGATCACGTGCTTTTCGTCGGCGGTGTCCTTGTCCGTGAGTGCGCGTAGACGCAGTGACGTCGATTGATATGCAGCTGGCTGGCGTACGGAACGCGCTGTGTATCTGCCAGCTGGCTTCAGCCTGTGTCGAGAAGCACGAACGTGCGAGCGCCGAAACGAGCACTATCGAATGCCATTACCAGAAGAGCCGTGCGCTTTTTAAGGCACAACGGGCACACTTCGAGCTAACTGTTCGGTACAACGCGTCGCTGCCACGCGGCGCGAGAGGGTCAATGTTGTCAATCCAACAGGTTTGCGCATCTTCTGTAACGGTTCTTCTTTCACTGCAACTTGTAGAGCAAATAGAGCACAGCGCATATGACGGACAGGGATACGTGAGGCCAGGAAAACAGATATTTGTTTCCCGTTTAGAAAAAAAAAAAGTGACGTTCAGAGGCGGAAGTTTCAGCAACGAGACGCTGGCTATACTCCATTCATACCTATAAAATTTGGAGGACGCTTAAGCTTCACCTTTAAGAGTGGAACACGATAGACTTCAAAGATGCCTGACTGCTTGTCACGGTTCCCGTGCAACCTCAGCTTTCTTGCGGAAGCGAGCGCGGCGATATGTGTACTAAGGAGACGAGCGGGCCGCTTCGCTCGCAAAATGGGTTTAAGTTTCCGCGAAACAGAATTATGTTTTCGGTTATATTCAAGTTAAACACCGACGCTATCATGTCTGTTTAGGTTGTGTTAAGGTAGTACTTTACAATTTTGCTGACGTATTTTACACTGAGGAATTCAGTTAGTTCAGTCACGCCTCTGCGCCACGCGGAGCGGAGGGCCTGCGTGCACCGTAAAATAATTTACGCCCTTAAAAGTGACAAAGTGTGAAAATGTGTCTATTACTCACACCCTTGGGATGTGATTTATACAACTGACACCCTAAGGGTGTAAGTTATAGACACATTTACGCCCTTTATCACTTTTAAGGGCGTAAATTATTTTACAGTGTGGTTGTGGTTCAGATTGATTTTTCGCCAAGTGGCGTCCGACGCCGACATCGGATTTCTTGCGACCTGGGTCCTTAACGCTGTCGCGCTATGGAAGAGTGAGGGATAAAACTTGAGACAGGCGGTAAGGAGGAGGAGGAGGAGGAACATTATTATCGCAGAAACCGTTGCGTGGTTTATTCCTGGGTGGTTCCCTCTGACAGGGCTCCACTGGCGATCGCGGCTCGCCGGGCCTGGTCGAGGGTCGCCAGTTGGCTTCCCAGGTCCAGTTCGGAGAGTCTGGCCTCCCAAGACCACGTAGTGAGTGTGTATGTTGTGACTCGTGGCGAAATTGCGTCGCCCGGACGGTCGGTGCATTCATGTGTCATGTGCGCGAGTGTCGCTGTGTGGTTGCTACACCAGGGACATGTTCGGGACGTATAACTGTCTGGGGAGATTGCGTGTAGACGAGACAAGTGTGGGTATGTGTTAGTTTGCAGGCGGCGCCAGTCCCTTGCCTGGAGTTTATTGAGAGCTTTGTGTGGGGGAGCGTATTGTGTTCTTCCGAGACGTTGGTCCTGTAGTATTTGTTGGCTTGTCGTTAATAACACGTGGGTCGCTCTTCGGTTTGTTCTTCAGACAGGCGGTAAAAAAGTCTGTAATGCAAGGGATGCAACGCTGGTAAACGGGCATGATTTTGTGAGAACAGATGGAACTATATATAGACGCTATATATGATCACGTAGTGATCGTATATAGTGTGTATATAAAGTGCACGCTTAGGTAGCGTACATGCGTTAGACCAACGTGAGTGCACTTACGCAAACATACGCATGCTGATATGTGCACAGGCACCATGGACGCATTACGCATCGGCCGTGGAAACTTTGCCTTAGATCACAACAACAAATGATTTCCCTTTAACGGATCTGGCAGTAAGGCCTCCCGTTATCAGCACGTCATGAGGTGAACGCGCCCTATAGGGAAAAATCACTCGGGAAATTCAATTGCATCTCAGCAGACATCTTTAATAAGAAAAAAGAAAAAGGAAAACAACAGGAACGTACCAGAATTGCTGTAGTGACATTTGTAAGGGGTGTCGGTTGCTCAAACCACGAGTCGGTCAAATGCGATGTCAGGACATCCTGCTGCCGTGTGTCTCCAACTGCAAGTGCCGTGACCTCCTCTACTCAACCAATTGTTTTGGAGTGACGCATGACGTAATTCGGAAGGCTTCAGATACCGCACGGCTTCAGGCATCGCATGGCTTCCGTCATAGTCGTGTTAGTGGACGTGGATGCCGCCAAAAGCACGAGACTATTGCTTAAATGGCTTCCGGGTGTTTCACCCTTTGAATCAGGATGAAGTCGAATCTGTTATCAAAAGCATACACAGGATCATCCGGGGAAAGTGCGGGTACATTTTTTTTCTTCTCGTTTTTTCTGTTCTGGATATTCTTTCACGATTTCTGTACATGTCTACATTGCTACAGAACGTACCGGGGTGTCTTTTTTTTTATTGGCTGTTTAATCACGTTCTGTGATGCTCTTTGTTGCTGGGACGTTTTGATGTCGCCTCGTGTTATCATCCTTCGGTCATCGAACAATTTATGGTTTGTGAAGAAGTCGGCGTTACATAAGTTGCCAATATTTCTAATTTAATACAAATAAATTAGTTGACCATTATGCTCGGAACTTTTTTTTCCGTAGCACACAGACAGGCTGCCGCAATTGTACCAGGCCCCCGTACACTCGTCCGCAATGGAATATTCGAATAAATAAAATACCAGGTTTTAGAATAATGTATGCCATGCTCGAAAGGAACGGTACGCGGTTCCTATCCAAAACTTTGAATATTCGCACACCTACAAAGTTTCAACTTCTATCTTTTTCTTTTTTTTTTCTTTTAGCGACATTTTGCTTGTCGAGTACCCTGCGAGTAAAGCTCTGTGTGACACATCGTTAACTGATACTCCGTCTTCTCCTGCCCACTAAGGCAACTAGCCGGCGTATGTATATAAATGCTCTGCAAGTGCCTTTTATGTCGATGGTTGTCTCTCTCCCTTTCGACGCCTTTAATGCTCTGCGGTGCCGTTTGAGCGAATGCAGTGCTGCACAAGGAAACGCTAGTGCTTCTTGGTATCTTTAGACTTCTTCTGCTCTCATTTAATGTTAAGCAGTACTGGGAATCCATATTTATTTTTAAGCAGCAACAGACGTGGCCCTACCGTTTTACTTCATACATACAGCTCAACGCTTGCTTACAACAGAGCGCGAAGATGATATACAGCATCGGCCGTAAAGCAGTTGCATTCAAGCGCTTCGTCAGCTTGATATGTTGCAATACACGGTTTTCGAGCATCACGCGCTGTTCTTAGCGCGGATAAAGACAAAGCGTTGAAGTTGAGCCGCGTACGTTGCTTTCTGTATTATTATTATTATTATTATTATTATTATTATTATTATTATTATTATTATTATTATTATTATTATTATTATTATTATTGGAATATATATTTTATAGGATTTAGTATGATGCGGCCGCCACGCTCGGCCTGCCCGTCCCAACGTGGGAGTGGCCCGCTGCGCGATAATCGCGTATCTCAGGACTGTCATTAAAGTTTTTCCATCCATGCATTCATTCATAGGATTTAGTAGCCGCAGTTCCGGAGCCTTCCATATAAAGCGAACCGCTTGGGAAACATGATGATGATGATGGCTTTCAAGACAGTGGCACTTACTCGCTCAAAGCTATCGACCAAGAGTCGGGTGCCGTTCGTAGATGTGCGAGCAACAACAACAACAACAATAATAATGCTTGTCAGTCATGCCTTCTGCTTTCTCTTTGCCGTGAGCACGAGACCACTACATTGTCCCGATAAAATAAATATAAAGGATAAGAAGCTTCGCTTCACAAGAAAAACAATCGATAAACACTGGCAAGTAGTTTTGTCTAAATGTTTGCAATTATAATCACGCCCGTAGCAAGGTTATACAGGTTGATTAACTGCGGCGAAATAGTTATAAATTATGGGGTTTCACGTGGCAAAACAACTTTCTGATTATGAGGCATGCCGTAGTGGAGGGCTCCGGAAATTTCGACCACCAGGAGTTCTTTAACGTACACCTAAATCTAAGTACACGGGTGTTTTCTCATTTCGCCCCCATCGAAATGCGGCCGCCGTGGCCGAGATTCGATCCCACGACCTCGTGCTCAGCAGCCCAACACCATAGCCACTGAGCAACCACGGAGGGGTTTCTGCGAAAGAGTTATGCTTAATAGCAGAGAAATCCACAATCTGTCTGCAGCCGTTACCCAGGTTCAGTTGTTTGCGCATGTGTGCTGAAGGCACCAACAGTCACAGTTACCATTCCGGCCTGTACAGTACACATTTTCCTTGAATATAATGCTGCATGACGTAAGACATTCTGGAAGCGTATAGCTTTCCTTGGACCTTTTCGCCGTTTTAGTGGTTGAGGTGATGGTGGCCGGACTGAGCAAGGAAAATGTTCGTTCGTTCGTTCGTTCGTTCGTTCGTTCGTTCGTTCGTTCGTTCGTTCGTTCGTTCGCTCGCTCGCTCGCTCGCTCGTTCGTTCGTTCGTTCGCTCGTTCGCTCATTCGTTCGTTCGCTCGTTCGTTCGTTCGTTCGTTCATTCGTTCGTTCGTTCGTTCGTTCGTTCGTTCGCTCGCTCGCTCGCTCGTTCGTTCGTTCGTTCGTTCGCTCGTTCGCTCGTTCGTTCGTTCGCTCGTTCGTTCGTTCGTTCGTTCGTTCGCTCGCTCGCTCGTTCGTTCGTTTGTTCGCTCGTTCGTTCGTTCGTTCGTTCGTTCGCTCATTCGTTCGTTCGCTCGTTCGCTCGTTAGTTCGTTCGTTCGTTCGCTCGCTCGCTCGCTCGTTCGTTCGTTCGTTCGTTCGCTCGTTCGCTCGTTCGCTCGCTCGCTCGCTCGCTCGCTCGTTCGTTCGTTCGTTCGTTCGCTCGCTCGTTCGTTCGTTCGTTCGTTCGTTCGCTCGCTCGTTCGTTCGTTCGCTCGTTCGCTCGTTCGCTCGTTCGTTCGCTCGCTCGCTCGCTCGTTCGTTCGTTCGTTCGTTCGCTCGTTCGCTCGTTCGTTCGTTCGTTCGCTCGCTCGTTCGTTCGTTCGTTCGCTCGCTCGCTCGCTCGTTCGTTCGCTCGTTCGCTCATTCGTTCGTTCGCTCGTTCGCTCATTCGTTCGTTCGCTCGTTCGTTCGTTCGTTCGTTCGTTCGCTCGCTCGCTCGCTCGCTCGCTCGTTCGTTCGTTCGTTCGTTCGCTCGCTCGTTCGTTCGTTCGTTCGTTCGTTCGTTCGTTCGTTCGTTCGCTCGTTCGCTCGTTCGTTCGTTCGCTCGTTCGTTCGTTTGTTCGCTCGTTCGTTCGTTCGTTCGTTCGTTCGCTCGCTCGCTCGCTCGCTCGCTCGTTCGTTCGTTCGTTCGCTCGCTCGTTCGTTCGTTCGTTCGCTCGTTCGCTCATTCGTTCGTTCGCTCGTTCGTTCGTTCGTTCGTTCGCTCGCTCGCTCGTTCGTTCGTTCGTTCGTTCGTTCGTTCGTTCGCTCGTTCGTTCGCTCGTTCGTTCGTTCGTTCGTTCGTTCGTTCGCTCGCTCGCTCGCTCGTTCGTTCGTTCGTTCGTTCGTTCCTTCGCTCGCTCGTTCGTTCGTTCGTTCGTTCGTTCGTTCGCTCGCTCGCTCGCTCGTTCGTTCGTTCGCTCGTTCGCTCGTTTGTTCGTTCGTTCGCTCGCTCGCTCGCTCGCTCGCTCGTTCGTTCGTTCGTTCGTTCGTTCGCTCGTTCGTTCGTTCGTTCGTTCGTTCGTTCGTTCGTTCGTTCGCTCGTTCGCTCGTTCGTTCGTTCGCTCGTTCGTTCGCTCGCTCGTTCGTTCGTTCGTTCGTTCGTTCGTTCGTTCGCTCATTCGTTCGTTCGCTCGTTCGTTCGTTCGTTCGTTCGTTCGTTCGCTCGCTCGCTCGCTCGCTCGTTCGTTCGTTCGTTCGTTCGCTCGTTCGCTCGTTCGTTCGTTCGTTTGTTCGCTCGCTCGCTCGCTCGCTCGCTCGTTCGTTCGTTCTATTCGCTTACATTGACCATCATTGTTCACAGTTAATCTGTGAACAATGATGGTCAATGTAAGCGAATGATGTGTGTGTGTGTGTTCAATGAAATGAATGATGTGTGTGTGTGTTCACAGTTAATCTGTGAACACACACACACACGATGTTTCGCGCGCGCGCACCCCCCCCCCCCCCACACACACATACACCACACGCACACACACACGCACACACTGCAGCCCTGTATTATGGCTATAGTAGGAGTGAGAAAAAGTAGCGATAAGGGTAAATCATCAACTAGATAGTAAGACAATGACAGCAAAGAAAAAATAATAATACAGGTAATGCGTCTGAAAGCTGGCTTATAGGAAAGCAACAAAGAGTACCACAGAGTTTAAATGTTTAAAAGTGGATGAAGAAACTACTTGCCGCAGGTGGAGAAAGGCGGAAGTCACCCCATCTAGTAAACACATACTTGAGATTCTAGGGCAACGCCCAAAAGGGAGTCACTCGACACGCTCGACGACCACATTTCCGCAGCGGTAGCCAGGTGGCTCGTCCGGGCATGAGCACCCACGAATGCGACACAGAATGGAAACATTGAGCCAGAGACAACTGCAGGACAGGTCCTATTCTTAGCTACCCGGACATGTTTGCTGGCCGGAAAGGACGACTTCATTTCTAATATGGTGCGGTTCAAACCTTACGTTTCTTGGATTCAAGACCCAGAAAGTGCCGATGACGTCATTGTGCGATGTCCCAGATTTTCTAGCACATTCGCTTACTATAAGACTTGTTTTTCTTTTCCGCAAGAAACATTCCAAGAGATGACAGCTAATCTTTGGAGTCGTCAATCAACCGCCCATCTCGAGTGACATGTTTTTTTTTTTTTTAGCAGGCCGGTGCTTTTCGTGTAAGTGGTAAAAATGTGACGTAATAACGGTGTACCAACACCCACAGCCCAAAACAGCGGCGCTGTGGTTCCTTTACGTAAATGCGCCCTTGCCCCTCACTCTTGTTCAGTAGTTTAACGTGTGCTATGCGTTTAGGAAACTCCCGCCTGCGTAAGCGATGTCGCAGGCGGGACGGCGTACTTGCACAAGCCACCGCGCGCCGTCGGAGAAAGGCAGGGAAAGACGTGCGACGGGGCCTCTGAAGCAACGGTGGTCCTTCCACGCGCTGAGCCGTAAAGGCGGATTGAGCGAATGCGTCACGCTCCGCACTTGTCGCGAGTCGCATATGGCACGAGCGCCCCAGGTTTGTGTCACGCGGTGGCGGGAAGGAAGATAAAGTACAAACTTATAAGTACGCTAGGTGATATGTAATTCAGGTTTGATTGATGAGAGAGGAAGAGAAAGCTCTTTACTGAAAAGGCAGAGAGGTTTCCCGGCGTAAAAATGTTCGCCTGCATGCTACGCTGCCAGGTAAGGAGAGAACGGAGGAAAATGCCTTAGAAAGGACGGGGGCAGAAGAAAGAGAGAAAAAATAATAATAACATCATTTGATATCTTCGTTTCGTTTTTGAGTCCCAATTGTCCGAATATATGAGTCGTCTTGACTTCACCGCCGGCTTTTTATACGATGTAATAGCCCGAATAATATCTCGAGCTTTGAGAGGAAGCCAGTTGATTGAGGGCAATCAAACAAGAAGTCGAGTGCTTCACGTCGCATTGAAGGAGAGTGTCAGGGACTTAATGTGGCACCGCAGTGTCAAAAGGCCTTCGCAGATGGTTGCGTGGTTTATTGAACGCGTTTCTTTACTGCTACAGCAGCGTATACTCGCGGAATTGAACATATGTTTTACATCAGCCGGGAAGTGGTGGTGTTCCCAAAACAAAGCCCGTGAGATCTGGTAGGGGTGGCTGCGTTGTAGCCCAGAGCCGAAGGAAGTATACTGACATATATTTTCGAAGTTGTAGACACTTTATACGACGTGTTTCTCGCAATGCAAAATGATGACACTTAGCAAGTATGAATGTTTGGAAGCACTTGTCAGATATTTTAATATGATATTTAAGTTGATCTCGAAATAGAAGACCTGGATTCGCGGATATTATCGTGTCGTAGTGACTTCAAGGGAAATTTACCGGCGTCATGTTGCAATAAAGCTATAGATATAATGACGTTGCTTGCACATAAAGAAAGAAAGAAATGTTGCAAAGAGCGCCATTCCTCCGGCTGCGTTCCCATGTAGCAGTCGCAGTGATCACGGAAAGAGTGGAGCCAGTGCATAATGACGTCATGACGCATCCACCTCCTGGGCACGAGAAACCGAAACTGGGTCGTAGAAACAAGTGTGATATAAAATTGTTTATGGCGTTCTGCCGCTTGCCACTGTTTTGGGATGGTCTAGAAGACTTAAACCTTCATTTGACGCTAAATAATGAGAAGCGATAAATTTCTTGTCGCTGCTTTTTTGACTATAACACTGCTCCCATTACGTTGGGTTTTATTACGTCGTGGCGGTAGGAAACATGTCGGCGCTATTCCGGTCGTATTGTCATTGCAAGCAGGCTAACCGCCGCAGTTACCTAACGCTGGCAACGCCCGTGGGGATATGCGAGAATGCGAAAAATTTTGCAATATGGCGGCTTGGTGAGTTAGCGGAAGCGGCGTGATGCGACGTTTTCAACATTGCGTCAGCATCGTGTCAGTGAGAGAGAAGGGAAAAGCAAAGGACAGCTTATTTGAGCAAAGGCAGTGATGTCGGTCTGAGGTAAAAGTCATTTAACCTGCTTCTTCGCGCTTGTCAAAGCTGGCTTCTCTGCAGCAACACAGTGTGTAAGCAGAAGCTTGCTTCTGCGGTTCTGTTCGCTTTACGGTTATCATAGCTGAAGGCCAGGGGTGCAGAGTATGTTGATGCATGCGTGTGACTAGAAATAAAGGTGCTGGGACTTGGAGTAGTCAATTGTGTATTCTTAGCTCTTTCATCTCGCTGTTTTATAGCACAAAACACAGAACAGGACACAAGAAGGAGCGCGGCTGGAACGTTACTACACCAACGGCATTATTACAGACAAGTGAATAAAGGAACTAAAGCCCGAATAAAACTTGGAGCCTATAGGTTTGGAGAGCTGCGCTGCGACCGAGTGCACCATCAGGATATAATAGTGGTGTCACGTGTAAGTGGTAAGTGGTAAGTGGCCCCTCCTTTCGGAAGTGTTCGGAGGAAATTTATGCCAGAGGGAGGAGCACATTTTCACAAGATTGTTGAAAATTGTCACAATTTCAATTTCACGATGTTACGCGCGCGCGCTCCCACACACAGACACACACACACACACACACACACACACACACACACACACACACACACACACACACACACACACACGCGCACACGCACGCACGCACGCACGCACGCACGCACGCACGCACGCACGCGCACACACACACACACACACACACACACACACACACACACACACACGCACACACGCACACATTTACCCGCCGTGGTTGCTCAGTGGCTATGGTGTTAGGCTGCTGAGCACGAGGTCGCGGGATCGAATCCCGGCCACGGCGGCCGCATTTCGATGGGGGCGAAATGCGGCCTCCTTCACCTCATAATCAGAAAGTGGTTTTGGCACGTAAAACCCCATATATTATTATTATTACACACACACATTATCCGCGGCACTATTCCTCTAGAGGAGTGTCGATGAATAAGACGCTTTTGATCTGGCGCGTGCTCTCAACCGCGTGGTTCAGCGCTTGATCGCCTTGTAAATATATGGTAAATGCGTTTTCCTAGTCTGTTTGCCTACACGTGACGTGTTTGTGGAGGTGCTGGGCGTTTGACGCAAGACGGAGCCCCGCAGAGGTCGCCAAGTCGCCACTCTAGGCATGCCTACCGGAGGTGAAACTGCGTCAGTGGCGGCCGCCATGCCAGCCGTCATCCTGGTTCCACCCCGTGATCCTGGGACATCTTTCGGCGCTGATGGTGAAGACTGGATTCGACTCTGTGAGTGCGTAGGCGCACATTACAGTTGGGAGCCGACCTTGATGCTGGCGAACGTCATAATTTATCTAAAAGGAACTGCGAAGACCTGGTTCGATAACAACGAAGAGAATCGCTCATAAGCGGGAGTGCTTGTAAGACGAAATTTCGCGAGTTGTTTTGCCGACCTGCAGACTGCCAGTGTGGCGCAAGGAAAGAACTTTTCTCGCGTGTGCAGACGTCTACAGAGTGCCAGAACGTCATGAATGTACCTGACATACATTCAGGATGTTCTGGCCTTTTCCGATGAGTTGACGCCAAGATGACAGAAGCCGATAAGGTCGCTCACGTGCTGAAAGAGATCGCGGACGATGAGGTTAACCTGATCGTGTTTAAAGACTCTTCGACAGTCAACAATATTGTTACTGAATGCCGACGCTTCGAAGATGCTAAATGTCGACGAGACGCTCGCCAAGAATAAAATCGAGCCGTCCTGCATCCCTCAGGCACCTCCTGTGGTTTTTGTTAAAAAGAAAGATGACAGCCGGGGATTTTGCGTTCACTACCGGCAACCTAAAATTATCAAAAAAATGTGTACCCAGTCCCACGCATAGACGACGCCCCGGATTGCCTTCACGGTGCCAAGCATTTTTCTTCAATCGACCTTTGGTCAGGATACTGGCAGATCGCCGTTGATGACATGGACTGTGAGACGATCTCGTTTGTTACCCCTGACGGCCTTTATGAGACTAAAGTAGTGTCCTAAAGTAGTAACGCCCCGGCCGCCTTCGAATGCATAATGGACACCCTCTTACACGGTTTTAAATGGTCCACTTGCCTGTGTTATCTTGATGACGTCAGTGTATATTCACCGAAATTTGAAGCGCACCTCGACCGACTTTCCTCTATCCTTTCTGTGCACTGTAAACTAACTTCATCCTTAAGTCTCCATAGGGGTGCGAAGCGGTCTATAACTCACACCCTTGCGCTGTTTTTGGGTGTAAGGGTGTGAGTCGTAGACTAATTTACGCCCTTATGCACTTGTTAAGGGTGCGAATTAGTTAACAGGGACATGTTTCGCAAAGCCTGCATGCAACTTAATTCATCCAAGTGCCACTTCGGACCTCAGCAACTTACAATGCTCGGTCATCTCGTCGACTCGACCGGTGTTTGCCCCGACCCTGAGGAACTTCGAGCCATGCAGGAGTTCCCCCTTCCGACTCGCACAAAGGAAGTTCGTAGCTTTCTGGGACTGTGTTCTTACTTCCGTTGTTCTGTGCAACATTTTCGCGGAAGTCACACGGGCTCTCACAAACTTACTGAAGAAAGGCGTCTTTGTCTTTTTTGGGTGCTGCACAGGCTGCGGCTTTCTCTACCGTCATCATGTCGCTTACTATACACCACCTGTCCTGGCTCATTTTGACGTCTCCGCTCCAACAGAATTCCGCACCAGTGCCAGCGACCACGGAATCGGCGCTGTTTTGGTCCAGCATCGGAATGGGAATGCCCGTGTTATCGCCTATGCCAGCCGTCTCGTTTCCTCAACTGAACAGAACGACTCCATCACGGAACGGGAGTGTCTTGCTCTCGTTTGGGCGGTAGGCAAACTCCGCCCCTACTTACATGGCCAGCATTTCACCGTCATTACCGATCACCATGCACTTTGCTGGTTGTTGTCCCTTAAGGATCCCGCTGGGCATCTTGGTCGCTGGGCACTGCGGGCTCCAAGAATACACCTACTCCGTTTCTTATGGGTCTGGCCGATTGCACCGGAACGCTATTTCTTCCGCAATCCCGTGGATATGCCTGAAGCCTCCGATTACGCGCCTGCATGTGTACTCTTGCTCTCCGCTTGATGCCACATCCGTGATGAACAGCGCCGTGATCCCATCTTACGTGAGCTTATTCAGAAGCTAGATTCCGTAGCATGCGCCCGATCCGTCCCTTCGCCTATTCGTGCTTGTAGATGGCACAATATCGCCACAAGCTCCACCCGGATGGACGCGAACTGCTGCTTGTCGTTTCTACGCATCTGCGCCTGAGAGTTCTGAGCCAGCTCCATGACGTGCGCCCTGACCGCATGGTCACCTTGGAGTTTCACGGACCTACGACCGCGTTCTGCGTCGCTTCCTTTGACCCGGCCTTTACCGCTCCGCGTTCGTCGCTACGTCGCTGCATGTGAACCGTGCCAACGCCGAAAGAAACCACCTATGCACCCTGCTGGCCTCCTTCAGCCCCTTGACGTCCCATCTGGCCCCTTCTTCCGAGTTGGTCTTGACCTCTTCAGTCTCGGCATTCTATGCTCTAAGGCCTATGCTGTGCATGAATTGAACAGGTGTTTTGGTGGTTACATGTGTTGTCGCGTATATCCGAAGCTAGATGTGGCACAGCAGTGAAGGCCGTCCCGCAGAAGGAGTCCGGAGTGTTGCAATAGTATAAGGCGGGACTGGACAAGTACATATTTATTGGCCGAGTATCTGCTTACATTACTTGTACATATTTAATGGCGAGCATCTGCTTACATTCCTTGAAAGAGTAGTTTGGACGTCTTGCACCTGGTGAAACGTGCAGTTCCAATTAAGTACATGTCACCATAGAGCTTTCTACATAATTACTTAGACTTATATAAACACGCCGCTAGGACGAGGCGGAAGTGGATGTAGATCAAGGAAGAAGAAGAGAAGAAAGAGGCTGCAGGCGGAATACTAGTCTGTTTATTCCAATATATCCTTTTGTTTTTAATTTTAATTTCAGTTCCTCCTCTTCAAATAAGAATTCTCTTAAGCTACCCCCTGCCGTCCGATTCTTGGCCTGTTCCCTTTAGTGGGAACGAGTCAGAAAAGAGGATAATAATAATAATAATAATAATAATAATAATAATAATAATAATAATAATAATAATAATAATAATAATAATAATAATAATAATAATAATGTGCTGATAATCGTGGATCACGATGATTAATTCCCGACCACTACCAGTATTTTAGGTTCCGAAGCTTACGTTCTTATACAGAGTGATTACAACTTTGGACTTTTGAACGCATACGGGCAGAATTACGTCGCAGGTATCTTGTATCCAGTGTGAATTTGAGCACGTAAACTTGAAGAATACTCGCCGTAATGACTCAGTAGCTATACGAGCTCTGCTAGTGAGCAAGTGGTCGCGGGTCGGAGTCCCTGTGGCAGCGGCCGCATTTCAGTGGCAGCGGAATGCAGGACGCCCGTATATCGAGCAAAGGGTGCACTCTATATAACTCCGGGCAATCGAAATTCATATCGAGTGTTTCACTACGTCTATCAAGTTACTGTGTTGCTTTGGTGCAATAGGGTCCATTAGTCTGTCTTTAAAGAAAAAAAAGAACGGGGACATTTCCTGCGCAGTACTCAGTGCTGTCAGAATCAGTTACCACATTAAAGGGAAGCTGAAGAGTCTGTCGAATTCAATAAGACGCTCATATACGGATGCGGGAACCTTATAAACCATGTCGGTAAAATTTGGGTTTTTTTTTTCAATTAGGAGCGACGTAATCGTCGGTTGAAATTGCGCTGTAGCTCCGCCCCCCTTTGAGTGAGCGAGCGGAGCGGAGACCGGAAACCGCGGTGTTGTGACGTCAACTCTGCTTCGTTCCTTCGCAGCGTCCGCGACCGTGCCTGACCGCGCTTGTTTCTGCGTGCGTGCCATCGTGTATCTGCTTCGATCGACCCTGCATTCCTTTGTTGGTGCGTCTGTGTGTATGTAGAGTGGTAGTCAACGTGCGTGGTAGTCAACGTGAGTGGTAATCAACGTGAGTGGTAGTCAACGTGAGTGGTAGTCAACAGATGAAGGTCGCTACACGTACCGCATGAACCGGGAAGCTTTTCGCGCGTTTAAACCGTCTTTGTAGATTGCCGACAGCTTTGGACAGCGCACAAATGCCGACGATCGCATCCCCGCTTACGTTCCACGAGGAGGCATGCAGGAACACAACACTACAGTTGTTTGACCGGAAACTAGCTCACTAGATCACCGAAAGATCGCCGAGATCACTAGATCGCTTTGGAAAAAACACACTCACTAAAGAGCATTTCCAACACGAGGAGATCACAAGGCTTTGCTTTCGTTCGCGTCTAAAGCACTGCTCGCACCAGCATCGTTTGCTTCTTCGAGAGGCCGGCTCTTCGCAATCGGCTCGTACATGTAGGGAGTAACGCCGAACTCCTCAGAAAGACGCAGTCTCTCTAAATTTTCCATTACCGTCTCAGAAAACAGCACCAAACTACCTGGCACCGCGCTTCATGTGTAGCGGCAGCGGTCGGCAGCGGCAGAGTTGACGTCACGACGCAGAGTTGACGTCACAGGCAGAAACGAGACGCACGAGCTGGGCGTGTCCGCTGCTGCACTTTTCGTCAAAATAAAATATATTTGCGCTTTCTTTCGCTCAATTTGGATACGATATTCGAATTCGGAGGGTTGAAAACCATTATGTACAGATGTTCACTCATTTTTTCTGGAAAACCTTTCAGCTTCCCTTTAATGATATCGGTTCACTTCGCTTCCTACCAAACTTTGCTTACTATAACTTTTTTGCTTAGACAATCTCATTTTGTTTAGCCATCACGCTTTTGCGAAACGACCTTGACGACCGAAACGACATTCCATAATGAGCTTCACCCTATGTCCCCCTCCCATTTAGTAGTGCTCCGAACTATCCTGGATCAAAATACGTCCTACGGGTTGGCTATACACATAATGCCAAACGAACTATTCTGAGATTGTTACTGCTACTGAGCATTGTAAATCATGAAGGTCCGTATTTCGCATATTAGTGTGCCAGTTCCAACTGCCTGTGCTTTACAGTTTGATCGTAAGTGCCTTTCTTTTTTTTTTTTTCACACAGAAGATTCGCACTGTGTTACCACCTGAATCTTCTACACCTTTTGCCACTCTCTCCCGACATCACGAGGTTGTTGTTATAGCGTATGTCTGACACTATCGGATACCGAAAGCACGGTGTAGAAGGACCTGTTTTTAACCGTTACTTGTCGTTGTCAGGTTCTGCATTGCGCGAGTCGTGACTAGCGACTGCACAAGGAAAGCCGCATACCAGTAGCGACTGTGCCGCTTATTTCAAGGGATGAAGTCACTGTCCATCATGTTGTTCTCGCGTGCGCGCGCTGGCGTGTTCCCGTGGCCTCGGTGCACCGCGGAGCGAGCGGATAGCGGAAGAGAGACCTGCGGTCCGCGAACACAGCAGGTGTTCGGTTTGCACGCGCGTGTGTACAACAACGGGCCAGCGACCTTCCTTGTCTGCGCGCGGAGCAAAACATATCGGCGAACGCCACGCTTAGTGCCGGCACAAGGCGACAATTCACCATCCGCGTGAGTCTCTTGCCTATGAGTAAAACTCTCCGGAGTGGGTGCTTCTTGGCGAAGATGTTAAGGGGAGTTCCACGACGGTCTTCGCTCTGCGGCGGCGTGGTCTGTGTCAACCGTCAATCAAAGGGCAGCCCGCAAAGCACCCTGCGTCCAGGTCGTTGGTGAGAAAGCGCAGCTTATACAGACCGGAATTTGAAGCGCTCGTAAGTATGGTATGAAGAACTTTATTTAGGTCCTGAGGGATCAGTGTGGGACTGATGCGGGCCGCTCCCACGTCGGTACAGAGAGGCCGAGCCCCTCTGCCGTTACACGGGCCCTCTGGACAGCCCTGAGTTGGTCCGCCAGCACTTTCAGATCGATCTTTTGCTCGGGAGTTGTGAGGGGTGAACTGGCAGGACGAACGGCCGAGCGCGGGCTTGCCGCATGTCTTCCATTGTATTGCCTTTTTTTGTCAGCTCGCTCAGTCATCAAAACCGCAGTTCATGCGAGGGATAGGCCGATAGGCTTTCTTTTGTAAGCGTAAGAGCACTAGCAAAGATGCATGAACTCTAAGAAGTGCCCCATTCATTGACGACTAAATGCCCATTCTTGGCCGTAGTTCAGATGAAACAATAAAGGAGGTGCTGTCGCTTGACCCAGCACTGCTTTCTCGAAACAGGTAATGAGTATATAGCGTTATCTTGCAGCAGACTTTCTCAAAAAAGAAAAATTGTGGCTGAGACGTAGCCAAGGCTTCATCTAGAACTGGGGCCTAGCATTATTTGAATATGTCAGTTGAGTTACGGATACCTCACTCGGCAAAAGCCATGACCTTCACCCATCACGTTTCAGGCATGCGCATTGCTGTATACCTATGTTTACAGTGCAGGAGAAATGCAATGACGTACTCGTGGTCTTTAAAAAACCCGCGTACCCCGCACCTGACTCGACATCACCGTCTTGTAATGTCGCACTGAGTGCTTAAGTCTAAGCTATATGTAAGCCGAGGAAGAAAAAGTTCGAAATAATGAAAATTTAATACGTGTTCGGAAAGTATAATTAAAGTTGAGCTAGTTGGTATGTATTACTTTTTTTTTTGTCTAACTGTGCCACGAAAAGTAAATGATGACAGGAAAAGTAGACACTTGTGTCCTTTTCTGGAGCTTGTGTCCAACGTGTCTACTGTTTCCTGTCCTCGTTCACTTTATGCGATGTCACTACACCAGAAGTGTTCGTAAGTTCGCGCTGCCCTTCATGGTTAGCTCCGTGAGTTATCTTTAGAAGGAAAAGAATAAATCCGTCAATCGAACATTAAATCTTGATAATGACGACCGACAACGTTTGAAGTTTGAGAACTGCCCTTACAATTAAGCTTTGACTTACACTTACTTGTACTTGGACGCTGCAGTTTGAAATTACGGCATCCCTCATTACAAGAGCCGTACAACGGCACTCGTGCGAGACGTCTATTATGATCACGTGGGGCTATATAAGACGCAGCAATATATTTGTTACACACATGCATTTTTGTACTGCTCTCCCATCGATCGCGCGGCCTGAAATTAAAAACAGACACGTCACACTTCACAGCAGTGCATGAAGAGAAACAAAGTGCACCTGAAAATGAGAAGTCGTGAAAGAAACGCACAACACGCATCATCAGGCTCAGCAGCAGACGTTGTGACCACTGCGCCCTCTGTGGCGATTATCAGTAACCAGTACCGGTAATCTTGATATCGGTAAGCAGTTAGGTAGCGCTCGGTAAACTATACCGTGTGTCCCGGATAACGTTAGCCAACCTGTTCAAAGAAAAACGACAAAAACCCGATGCAAGATACAATTACAAGACATGCGGTGTTCGGTCGTCAGAAGTCTGACGACCGGACCCCGCAGGTCTTAAAATATCGTATGTTGTACCGTGTTCTTAAATTTCTTTTTGGTTGAAGAGCTTGGTTAGCGTTATCTGGGACACCCTATATTATTGAGTGACAGCAACGTGTTACAGACATTTTCTGCAACTCAGTAGACTCCCTCACGAGGGCGATTCAGTAGTCCGTAGAGCGTGACCGTGGAATGTTGCCAAAAGCAACTTTCCTGCTCAGAGTTGGGAAGCCAGAGCGATCGCGTGCCAGGAGGCGTAAAAAAAAGTTTAACGAACCATAAGACACAGAACAGCTTGATAAGAGTACTGCCAGCATCGTGACATTCAGAATAACAGTTTGTTTCTATAAATACATGCCGCTTTTTCAGCTGCCGCCGTATGTTTCTATTGTGTATACAAACTGTGTGTGTGTGCGTGTGTGCGTGCGTGCGTGCGCGCGCGCGCTTCGTTTACCGGTCAGTCAAAATGGATGTTATTTGCTCGCAGAAACCATGCAGAATTGACATCCGAAAGTTCGCAAAAACAAGCATGCGAAAATCGCTTGCGGTGCGCCCGCTGAAACTATATTCTGCTGTATTACAGTACATGTATAGTGAGGCGGGACGAAAATTCGGAAAAGTGAGCAGTGTTTCTTTTACAGGGAATTAAAAAAAATTTTACATTAGCGCTCGAAAAAAAAATTATTACTTTAAATATCGAATCGAATGCCTTTCTTTTTTTTTTGCCTCGGGAAGCAGTGTGAAAGGGCAGAAGGAGGTCAGCAAACCTTATTTGTGCTCAGTATGCATCTAATCCTGTTCTTAAAAAAGCCAAAGCAATTGCACAAGCTTGTATCTAACCGAATATGGCCGCATTGTTTGCTAGCATAAGTTAAGGGTAAGAGCTATGCAAAATAATAATAATAAATAAATAATAATGTTGGATTCATGTGGAGGTTTATTATAAAGAAAGGCTTACAATGACTGTCGGTATCATTCAGAACAGGAACCCCGTCAAAGATCGGAATGGAGCACATGATATTAGTGAATAAAGGAATATATTTCCGTATTAGCAAAGACAACTCTACCTCGCTATTCGACATAACACATTATCGAAGAACCTAGGAATGATTCACCCTTTAATGCATGACAGGAAGTCATTCCTTGTAGCTTTCTGCGTGGCATGCTTTCTCAGTAATAGGTCCCGCTATGCGGTAACGATGCATCCTGTATGTGTATCAGATTAAATTTTAAAAAAAGTACGTTGCAAGAATGGCCGAGTATTTCAGGTTAATCTAACAGCATCAAATTAGAAGAGGCCGTTATACCAGTATCATAAGAAGCCAACAAACACTGACACCAAGGATAACATAGGGGAAATTACATGTGCTTAATATATGAAATAAAGAAACGATAAATTAATGGAAATGAAAGTGGATGAAAAAACAATTTGCCGCAGGTGGGAAACGATCCCATAACCTTCGTATTACGCGTGCGATGCTCTACCAATTGATATGATGACTGTAATACATATAATATAATATATACTATAATGGTATGATATGACTAATAAATATTGGGCCCCTCGGTTATCCCCGTTTCTTCTCATTATACCAGTACTCACTCGCATAAATCATTCTCCTCCAAGCGTATATAGACGATAGTTGCGCGCAGGTTTCGCGCTTTATTAGGCCTTGACGAATATTTGAAAAGCTGTCAAATTCTCGTATCGAATACGAATCGAATAGCAAATGCTATTCCATTTCTGTAGGAAGTATAAATGTACATCTGATTTTTGAAATTCAAGCGTTGTATCTAACTTCTGTCCGGATCCGTTGCCTGCCTTCGCGCGCTTCCTGTGACTACATAGCGGCTCGCGTTTTTCTGACGTCACGCGATACCCGATACGTGTGGCAGGAAACACTGAGTGCTCCGTTTACAGTTCACTGCTTCCATGACTCTTTAAAGGGCACCGCAGACATTCTATCCGTCTCTCTGCAAGTGCTTTGTTCTCGGGTCCTTCGCTGCGCTTTCGTCATCGATACAGTTGCACTCTGTATGATGCAAGTACGAGACTTCAGCTGAAATCGCGCGGGCAACCTTGCATAATCTATCGCAGCTATCTCGCAGTGTGAAGCCGTCAGCAATCTTTGCACGTACTTGTATGCCGAGATATTGTAGAAATCTTGCGGGTGCAAGAGGACTTGGCACATTCGGAAGCGTTCTTCGGTGCTCACATACATTTAACCATTGCACACTCTGTGTGAAGGATCCAGTGTTCTCCTAGAGTGCCAAGCTCTCTTCCGACAGGCCGATATATACAGTCGAGTGCAATAGTATATAGACCAACGCATCGGCAAAAAAAAAAAAAATTCAATTTCTTCTAGCACAGTCGCCCGACGTGAAATTGTATCAATACATGACGCTGGTCAAACAGGCGCACGTAGGCAGTACCACTTGATTTCAGCCATTATGCCTATGGGCTGCGAAGAAAAAAAAAAATATTTTAGCGCCAGCTTTGGTCCTTTAACTTTTGCACTGGACTGTGGGTAGGCTCAGACGCATGCTTTATTACGATGACTATCAACAGACCAACGTTTGGCATGCGGAAATTTTCTTCAGCTTCCTTTCTTTTTTTCTCGTGGCCCAATCACTGACTGTGTTATCTTTGACGAAGTACGAAACTGTCGGCAATGCTACTTACTGGTTGTTCGGCGGCCAAGCTTAAGTTTTCTCTTCTGCAGTTAGTATAGTTGCTTATTGCTCTACAAACTGAACTTGGGTTTTTACATGCCAAAACCACACTCTTGAGTACGAAGCACGCTGCATAGTGGGAGACTCCGGATTATTTTTTGACCTGCTGGGGTTTCTTAATGTGCACTTAAATCTAAGTCCACGATAATGTTCGCATTTCGCCTTCACCGAAATGCCGGAACCGCGGCCGGGAATCGAACCCACGGTGACCTCGAACTCAACCGTACAGCGCCACAGCCACTAAGCTATCGCGGCGGGTTCATTCGTCGTTCTTATACAAATCCACGTTATTTACGTCGTTATAAAAGTGTCTCTCCCCAGCGTAGGGTAGCCAACCGGATTTTTTTTTTCTCTGGTTAACCTCCCTGCCTTTCCCCTTTCCTCTCTCTCTCTCTCTCTCTACGTCGTTATACTTACAAACCTGTTTATTGAGCTTACTATCGCTACGCTCCTTAGACACTCAGTTTGCTTCGTTTACTTCGTTTTACTTCCAGACGAAAGACGCTGCAAACACAAGACCAGCAGCGTCATCGTTCACGCTCACAGCCGGGAATCCGAAGTGACTCGCTCTGTTATCAGCTGGGCTTCACCGCGAGATGAGCAGGCTGGCGTGCTACGCCGAGGCTTATCGACGGCGTCCCCATCTTGTCCGTTCGGCACTTCGGCGATAACCGACGCGGAGTCGTCGATGTTGTCGCGTCCTCTTCAGCGGCGGCGGATGCGCTTAACAGCCGATCTCACTCAATTGTCACACGCGCAGACGGAACGTGTGCAGACGGTTTTGTCGACAGGCGGGGTCGCGTACCGCCACGTTGTGTGCAGTTGGATTCCTAAACGCTTACGCGAATTTTGCCAACCAGCAGCCCCAAGGAGAACGAACCCTGTCACCGCGCCGGGCATGGCGGGAAGAAAGCAGAAGCTCTGAATACTAGGCAAGTGGTGCTCGCTCTTTTGCCCTTCTCATCACGATTGGCTGGCGTCAGTTCTTAAAGCAGTCTTTGCGTAAGAACATTTTTGTGGGTACGAACATTTGTAGTGTCTTCTCGACAGTCGGCTTCTCGTGTACAGAGGGCGCGCGCGTGGCGTATAATATAAATGCAGGTGCTGCTGTTGTTCGAGACAGATGTTTGCAGTATTGTCATATGCCTCACAGAAAACAGACAGACGTCGTTCCGGTGGTGATCCGTCCTTTATAGGGCATTGGCCATCAGCCCTGACCTTTAATAGAGTACGCATTCCATAACGCATAAGAGACTTCCAAACGCTAGAAAGAAAGAAAGAAAGAAAGAAAGAAAGAAAGAAAGAAAGAAAGAAAGAAAGAAAGAAAGAAACGAACACGAGAAAGCAAGCATAAACAGGGCAATAGACACTGGACGCATGTCCCATTGTCGAAAACAAAATTTTGTTCACAATCATAGCGCAATCGCAGGAGAACTCGCACAAGCAAGTGTTGCGTTCAAATATGTTAAACATTTGTAGGGTCCATACTTTAATATCGTGCCGTCAAGCGTTAGCAACGCCCGGTTATGAGTGGCGCCATGAGGGGCCCGAAAATTTCGAGAGTGAACCCCGTTTCGTGCCCATATACTTGTGTATATGTTGGAGGTATGTGGCTGAAAGGCGCACTCTGGAATGGACTCGTTAAGGAGGTGGGGGGAAGGGAAGCTTTCATTTCCTTGACCAAAGACTGAAGAATATATAGACCCATATATTACCTGTAACAAACTTGTCTATTCTTATTTATGCAGTGTTTTATTCAATACACCACATTATTCTTATTTCGTAACGTCCTCCCTGCTTGGAATTTGTGTTCACCGTATTTAATAAATAAATAAATAAATAAATAAATAAATAAATAAATAAATAAATAAATAAATAAATAAATAAATAAATAAATAAATAAATAAATAAGTTGACATATGTACCATCGGTCAGCAACAACACGATCGCTTCGCTGTGTCGTTGCCTTTCACCTGCTAAAATGTGCACGAAATGACAAATACGGGCGAAAAAACAGGAAAAGGCTTCACTAGAGATTGTTGAATTCACACGTGCATGTCTTCCTTCTCGACCTTTTTGCTGTTTTTATGGTTTTTATATTTATATGTTTATTTTGCATGTGTGTGTGTTTGTGTGTGTGTGTGTGTGTGTGTGTGTGTGTGTGTGTGTGTGTGTGTGTGTGTGTGTGTGTGTGTGTGTGTGTGTGTGTGTGTGTGTGTGTGTGTGTGTGTGTGTGCGTGTGTGTGCGCGCTTGCAAAATGGTTGTTGTTGCAGTGCACACGTGACGCGACAACCAGCAAACACTCCGTGCATTTGGACAATTACTTTGTCCGAACGTGGAAACATGAGACTCACAACGAGTTTCGCAACTTGTATGATTGAAGGGCTCTGGCTATAGCGCGATAAATGCGGTTCTCTCTTACGACTTCGGCGCTACGGAAATTTCTGCGACAGACGCTGCGACATATTGTAGTCGGGCACGGCATGCACCTAAAGGATTACAGCACCGACGTGGAAAGTTCCGGAATAGTGCATTTATAGCTGCGAGAGAAAAAAAAGAATGGGTAGATGCCCGTCTATATCTCCGCGAGGCTGATTAACTTATGTTTATGGTAATGGTATTAAATATTGGCAACTTCATCTGTCTGTACTGGAAACTTTCCGTAGGCGGCTGTTCCACAGCACTTGAGTGTCATATGAGCAGCTAGAAGTGGGGCAAAGTACAGGGAAAAAAGTTATTAAACCCAATTTCGGTCAATGACCCTAGGTCATCGTTCTCCTGATGCCATCGGAGTGTGTGGGTCGGGTACAGAAAAAGAGCGCTGCGCTTTGGCGAAAGCCGGCCCCGAGGAGAACAGGAATCGGGCGTGTTTGACCACGTTCCTAATTCGCTCTTTCTGCGATAACCTTTACATTACGGGTGAATAATTTCACGTTGTCCTATAAAACACATGGAGCACTTCCATCTGCCGACGTAATCTTCAGGCACGGCAAATGACAATCAAGACATATGACAACCATTTTGTTGCTAACTTGAGCCTGTGTGTTGCTGAAAAAAGAAAAGTGAGCAAGAATGTGCACCTTCTAATTCACCGTGTGTCCCAGCTAACGTTAGCCAACCTGTTCAACAACAAAATAAAAAATATTTTAAGAAAGACATGGTACAAGATACAATCATGAGACTTGCGGTGTTCAGCCGTCATAGGTCTGACGACCGAATGCGGCGCAAGTCTTAAAATTTCATCCTGCACCGTGTCTTTTTATATATATTTATTTTAGTTTAGCTGCTTGGCTAACATTAGCTGACACCATTTATAGTAGGTTGTATTTGAATGTGCACACGGGGACTCGAGGACTCAACGCCGGCTGGCCACGCGTTGATTGCAATCACATGACACGTGCCAAGAGCAGTCTATGTGCATGGTCTGGCACGTGCGCCGCCCCCTCCCCCGCCGCCGCTCCTTTCTTCCGTTGCTATTTGAAAAAAAGTTACAACACCTCGACTGCTGACCCTGCTATCGAGGATTGCTTAAATACTTCGCAATATAGTGTGCCGCCCGCCGCCGCCGCCGTACAAAGATCCCGCTCGCTTGTTGTCGCCGCATTTGCGGTTGGCTCTCGTCAGCTGCTAAAGTGCTTCGTTTAGAAAAAGAAACAGGGAGTAGAGGTAAGAACAGTGCCGAGTTCTGAATGTGCGAATCGCAGTCGGGACCTGACTCTATGCTATATTTTTCAAATCCCGAAATAATTACTCTGGCGATCGTTCCGATGAAGCATTAATGCAGACGAAAACAGAAATACGTAGAAGTCGTCCGTTATAAATGCGTGCTTGACACACAAAATTGGTGTCCCTGGCCCGAGGACGACAGCTCACAACAACGATGAGGTCATGAGAGAAGGCTATATGGAGCTATTACGAACAACAACGCCCATGCCGGCATGACCGCTCACGTGTTACGGACCTGGGGGTTCAAATTCTGAACTGTCCGAATGTGCTTTACTGCAAACTTCTGACCGAGGGAATACGATGGCGGCAAACACGACGACTATCCAGACAATCGCTGCGATGGCCGGTCCTCAAAAGCTGATCGATTCCTTATTCGGTGCTGGAAACGTCTGCCCGGCCACACGTCTAGAACACTGCTCCAAATTACATTCGTGATGCCATAAAATTACCGCCTAATACACAGTATACCGACGCGCACAACACGCACAAGTATAGCAAGGACACGCATGTACAGTAAGAAGCATCTATAGGGCGTCTGTTTGAGGCCAGCGTCGAGGATGAAGGAAAATAGCGCCTTCTTTAATTGCGTGCAAAGCAGTTGCAGCGCTACGCCGAGGTCCAGGAATAGGTGGATGAACTTAACTGCAACATACTTCATTTGCTTTTCCACGTCAGAACCAGGCCAATTCCTCCTCGAGGATACGTCTCAGAGTTGTTAAGGCAACAAAAAATATCAGTGTGAAGAGCAGACTCAATCGATTCCCTCTGTCGATTCTCAAAGCTGGCATATTCGCTCAGCCGTCCAGCCCAGTCACCGCGCCCTATCATTCTTCAACGTCTCCGCAGCGGTGTTGCAAGCTGACGACACTTTGCGACTCGGAGCTGAGCCCGTTTGCCCAACGACTCCGTAGGGACAGCTGGCGCGTATGCGAGAAGTCTAGTTAAAACGCGTCATGCAGAAAAAAAGAAAAAAGAACCCATATGAGTCGCAACGTTACCCTACACGCATAGTTCAGAACACTTTGGCTAAGCGATGTCGAAGCTGCGAAACACAACCGATATGGGTGAAGCCATTTAAGCACGCGGTTGGCATAGGCGTTCACCTCTGCACTGGAACCAAGCAGGAAGTCGCATCGTTCCCCAATATATCCCCGGGCAAACTTGACGCTCTCGGCTCCCCGGCGGCCGCGTTTCGTCCAGCACGCCTTCTTCGCCAGCACTGCGCGCGCCCCCGCGGCCGTCACTGAAAGTCCATCCTTCAACGCAACCGACCGCCGCGATGTCGCAAGTTTAACGACTCTTCCAGACTCGCAATCGCTTCCGTGCGGTTAGAACGTCCAGCGATTCCGCCGCCCGTTCTCAACGCAAAGCTTAAAGTCCAACTGGCATGCGGACACGTGGGGGAGCACTACCGCGCGCCTTCGTCACACACTCGCACGCCCTCGCACGCCCGCGGACGCCGCAGGGTTCTACGACTCCCTGTTTTCGCCTCGGACGCGAACTTCGCGAGCCCGCTGCTATTTCGGGCCTCGCCAGTTTTTGGCTCCAGGGCCTGCTCCCTCCATTTAGCGAATCTCAACTTCACTCTTCTCGCGCGCCTCTGCTAGCTGAGCGAAACGCCGCTCTGTGCGCGCAAGCTCACGCTGCGACCGCGTCGCGTGTTGCATTTGTAGATCCCCGGGAAGTAGCAGCAGCGCACCCGAGCCCGTTGCACGGCATCGCTATTTCTGTTTATCGCTGCGCCGCGGGTGTGTACGCACGAGCATGTCAATGACAGCCGGTGCGATGGATGATGGCCCCGCGGCAGCCGTGCCACCGGCGATCTCTACTACCGTGCGTATCGCTTGTTTTCTTTTCCCCGAAGCTGCGCTCTAAGAACACCTGGAGTGCTCGCAACTTCTACCGGAGGAGAGAGTCGTAGTCCCGCATTTGACCCCGCTATAAGGGGTTCTCGCACGCGCTCCCAGTGGAGTGCGTTCACACTGGCCCGTTTGCACGTGCTCCATCGGAAAAGTGCACAAACTCTCCCAAATTTAGTTAAATGGCACCGACAGTTGTGCTCGCACCAAAGAGTTGTAAGCGCTCCGTTGATTTCTTTTTAAGTGTGTCTTTCCTGTATGCTGATATTTGACTTTGTTGGCTCTCTGAATCTTTTTTATTTTTTGTGTATGGCAAATATTCTTTATATCTTGCATCATGAACGTCTTCCATGTCTTGGAATAAGTGAGGAGGTCGCGGTACATTAGAACTATCAGCTTTCTAAGCGAACTACTTGCACCTTCTTGCCTCGCTTTCACTGGCAACACGTCTTGCACGAAGAACGCGCGATATATGCTTGCGCAAAGACAGCACGTGGTCACCTGCACGTTATATCTGACGTAAATTCAAGTTATACGTACATTCTACGAAACCCTGGGTCCAGTTACTGCATAATTGCATTAGCAGCAGTGCAGTTCGCTCTTGATCGCCGTTATTTACCGTGATGTTTGACAAGCACGCAGTTATCGCCTTTAAAAAATTTCCAGGTGTCCTTAGCCATCGCCTAAGAGATGCGGAGGTGAAAGCCCCGTAAAGCCTACTGTAATTCGCCTTAATCTGCCTTAATGCACCTTAATGTAGCTTAATCCACCCTACTCCACTGTAATCCACCTTAATACTCCTTCATCCATCTTAATCCATCGTAATCGACCTTAAGTGATGCTAATCCTCCTTAATGCACCTTAATCCACCCTAATCTCCTTAATCCGCTTTCATCCATCTTAAACCACCTTAATTCTCCTTAATAGACCTTTGTACACCGTAATACGATCACTAACCAATAATTAATTTTGCTCATCGTTAATAATCTCTTATACATGGCTGGATATGTTTTGGTTCGCTTCTGGCTTTCCTTGGGTCACGTGATATTTTCTGCACCTCACAACGCGACCTTGAAACATAGAGATCTAAGGTTTTCGCCTTAAAATAAACGTCGAATGAAATTTTATTCATGTCCTTCAATATTCGTTTACGTTACAGTTTGTTTCAATGAATGAAGAAAAATATTTGATGACGCCTAATCTTCGCCTTCAAGAGTGGAACGCGATAGATTTCAGAGATCCCTGACTGCGTGTCACATTTCCCGGAAACCGCCACTTTATGCGCGGTGCCGAGCGCGATGGTGTTGTTGCGAGGAACCGAGCGGGCCGGGCCGCCCGGAAAATGGGTTTTGTGTTTGAATTCCGGCGTAACATAACTATGTTTTCTGGTATGTTCAAATTAAACTCCGATGCTATCATGTCTGTATAGGTTGTGTTTTGGTCGCACTTGACGATTTTTGTGACGTATTTTACTTTGAGGAACTCAATTAGTTCAGTAACGCATCCGCGCAACGCGGAGGGCCTGCGTGGTTGTGGTTCGGAATTATTTATTTTTTCGCCAAGCTACGTCCGACGCCGACATCGGGTCTTTTGCGACACTGGGCCCTTAACGCTTGTCGCGTTAAAAAGAAGTTCGTTGAGGCAGTCTCGCATAATCTCCCGCCGTTACCCGAGCACGTGTAGCACGGAAGCGGAACCTGTTTCGACAATCTTGTCGGCCCGCGTGTTTTGTCATTTCAGATATAACATGCATGGACGCCCTATATATTTGCACGCATCTTTCTTTATTTTTCAGTTCGTAATGATTGGTGCCACTAATTGGTTCCTTCATTATGTTCAATACCGATTCCACCTTCCCCAATGGGACTCGCTGGTTTGTGCACATCATGTTTTCGATGGTAAAAAACGGATGTTCACACTTGCGTGAGTGTATAAGCTGTTGGTGACGATCGTCGACACTGTCCATGATGCCGTTTTCGAGTCTTTCGGTTCGTTCCACCAGGTTCTATATGATTTATACACCTGCAACGCAGTTTTCTGGACAAATATATAGTATATATTCCGCAGTCCGCAGCAAGTCTACGAGTCCGTGGGTTTCAATTTATGAATAGAAGCAAGAACGTTTTATTAACTTGTTTGCATGTTGTTCGTAAGATTGTTTCGTTAGACATTGCGCACTGCGGCTATCCAGTCAGCAATTGGGAAGCCCGCGCATGTGCTCGATTGCCTCAGCTGCTTTAATGACACAGAGACAAGTTTTAAAAATGAGATAAACCAAAGTGTGTATTAATTAGTATAATCGCTGTCACTGTAACCTTTCAGTATACCTGTCATGTGTGGGTCGTGGGAATGTACCTTCTATGGCAGAGGTTGAGTGAGTTTGAAAACACATGCCATGCGTTTAGTGCGCGCATGTAAATGTCCGCACGTGTGTATTAGAGATATGGTCTTAAGGAAATAAGCTCCGGAATAAGCACAGTCCCGGGAAGCTTGGCACATCGGAAAATAAAAAAAATATGGCCTTAGAAAAATGTGCCTTAACGACGACATTTAAAAAATGAAAAAAAATGAAATGAAAAACATGGTTCCCCATTAAGCGAGTAAGCCTTCGCTGTCAGCACTGCGGACAATAAAACTTGCTTCAAAATCGAGCGAAAGACTAACTTGCCAACAAACGAATGGCGGGCGCTCGTACAATAGTCGCTTCGCCTTCTGTGTTTTTTCGGCCCCCTGAGTCGCGGCTCTGTGATCTGTGTGGCAGTTGGCAACGGGTGCCGCCAAGGCTAGATGACTTACATTGTAGTCGGAATAGAAGAAAAAAAAGGCGCAGAAAGTAACGCAAGCAGAAGAAGGGACACGTCAGAAGAGAGCAAGCGACATCGCAGCTCGGTGCCGTCTGTCTGCCCGCGATGCGTAACAGACTTAATTGACGACCCCTCAAACACTGTACATTGTTCCGAATTTAATTAAGGCTCCGTGCCGCCTAAAGGTACGATCGGTCAAACTGAGTGCGTAGTGCTACCGAAGAATGCGGATGCTCGCTTCCAAGTGTTTCAGAAAAAAAAAAAGCGGAAGAATTCATTTTACGATGAATGCCGACGTTAATGCGATTAGCGTTCAAGTAATGTAACGACGTACCGTATTGCTGAAGGCACCTTTATTTACAATAATTAGCCATCGCTCCGAGATTTAGTTTCGGGTTGGCGGATGGCTCAGAGGAAGCTTTGCTAAACGCGACCTCGTATCTCGTTCCACCCACAAGGCACTGCTGAGCTGCACTGTTCAATTCGGCTGCCAGAAGTTTCATCCGATAAGCCATGCTTATGGCCTACATACTTCGTTGAGGAAAAGTACATTTTTGCTACTTAGAATAGGTTTTTCTCCCACCCGCGTTGTTCTTCGTCGAATCAGAAAGCCAACGCAGAGGAATTTAATCTCGCGTACTGCCAAAAAAAGGAAATTACTCCGGAGGTTTGGCTCGCTGTCACGAATGCGAGATCGCGGGGAAACAGAGTACCCTGCCACGTCGGGGAAGTAAAACAACGCTTCCAATGGAAAGCTTCTGCGAAACTCGAGACGCCTAGAGCACGAAATTGAGGTCTGCTCCGCAGCCGGAAGAAATATTCAGATCACCCGAACGCCCCCCGTCGGAGCTCCTCAGCAGTGAAGCCACTGATTATCGGAGCGACGACAGAATTGTTGTCACATGCCATTTGTTTAGAACAAGCCAGAGAACGTGCTTCTGACAAAAAACAAAAGAAGACCGTCTGAGAGTCATAAAGAGGGAAGCAGAGGATCTCGCCGCTTTCTGATGTAACTTGAAGTCCGCCCAGAGAAAAGCGGCGTCTCGATCCCGTCGAGCCCTGGGAACGTTCCCGACACAGCGGGAGACCGCGCAACTGTTCTCGCTGCTTTTCGTTCCGACCGGGGGACCCGGAACGACGTACCCACCGCAAGAGGCGCCGTGGCAAGGGGGAAAACGCGGCGTATACAAGCAAACAACACCAGCCGCATGCATCGCCGGCGCGAAGATCGGCCGAAGATGCAAATATGCTGATGGGCGAATTACCAGATAGCGAAGAACAAACAACAGAGCAAAAATAATCGGAGATGAGAGAGGGTTAACGGGGGGTCATCTCGCTAACGTGTTGTTACCCGAGCTGGATAGAAGGGATTTGCGAGGGAAAGTACGAAATCCCATCGCACTCTCCCGAGCAGCGAGGCACGCTGTTACATTGTCCGTCGTCCGCATAGCTCTCGCCCAACAACGCGGGCTTCTACGGAATCGGCGGGGAGGGGATGGACCCGAAGTGGGGGGGCCTCCAGAACGGCCGCGAAAGCCCCGCAGGTGGTAGTTGACCGACGGGTGCTGATGCGACCGCGGGGCCGGTGGCCCTCGAGAATGCGGGCCCTCCACCAGCAGCCCAAAGGGGGCGGAGGACGGAGCTCGCGGCACACAGCCGAGGTAAACGCCACCCGGCTTCGTTCTTGCACGGCCGGACTGCGAGTATGTGCGTGCTCCAGACCGGCCGTGGTGCCTGCTAGCGTTTGCTTTCTTACAGTGTGCACATTTGGGAGAAGCCAATAATCCCTTCTGGGGCCGCGTTTGCTCCCATGCTCGCGAAGGTTGCTCCCGCGAACAGGCACCTTTATACGTTCTAAGCAGCAGCGCTGTTGTTATCCGTCGTGCCATGCTTCGTTGTGGTTATATGACAGCATATCATGCTCGTGTGGCACCAGCTAGCCGAAGTTTCACCCGTCACTGTGCTGGGGAGGAGTGCGTTCTGCGTATACGTGCGCAAAGTTGCGGATTAGATTCTCGGTCGCGGAAGCTGCATTTCGATGGGTGCGGAGTGCAAAAAAGGCTCTTGTACTAAATTTATGCGCATGTCAAAGAACCCCAGGTCGCCAAATCATTCCGAATTCGGCGCTCAGAACTGATGGGAGCTCCTATCTGGTGCAGTCATTATGCTTTGCAGAAAATACCGACATTGAGAAGAGCAAACAACACAACTATTGTCGTAAACGCGCGTGTTAACAATGCTATATAATTGCACAATTCGTCGACTTCCTGCCGGATGTATGACTCTCCGTAATATTTCACTAATAAATGTCCATGCGCGTAACATCCCGCCGAGGTTAGGACTTTTTTCTGTACACAGCCTTTAAATTCTGTGGCCCTGTTTCAAACCATTATGATCGTGAACTAAGAAGTTTGAAGAACCGCATGTTGCTTACAACACAGCGAGTTGAGTGAGTGGCGGTTCATGAGAAAAACCTTCGATTCATTGCCAAAAACTTCAGTAGGAATATTTTTTCTTTGTTTTTCTTTTTCTTACGTCCATTCATATGCGCGTGATACAATATGTTCACTTGATCGAAAAAAAGAAATTTCGCACCAGAAAGGTTTAACTAATTAGCGGTTGAGATAATCAAGGAGATGTTTAGAGCTGTGGTGATAAAGAAAGAAAGAAAGAAAGAAAGAAAAAGAGAAAAAAAAGAACAGAGTACAGATGGAGCATGGGTCGTTTAGAGAAACATAACCAACTTCACAATATAAAGATATGCAAAACGCTAAACTGCCATAGATGTAGTATAACTTCATTAGCTAGAGCAGGCTATTTGTCACCCTCCCATTTCACAGGGGACGCTTTTGCTCCGGCATCCCTCGCATAACCTATTGTGCAGTTTCTGCCCGTCAAGCGCCACCGTTTAATTTTAAACAACTTACATTCTTTAACGAGCTTCGAGATTAAAAACAAATCTGCTAGTTGTACGCCTTTTAGCAAATCTTCACGCACTCCAACAACGCCGTGCCAGTCCTGTATACATACGTTCCCGGGCCCTTCGTGAAACTCGCACGCCGCAGTCCGCGACGAACCGCGGACTACGAAGCGCCGGGTTCGTCTTATCGCTGTTTGCTCAGCATCACGCGGTATAGACTCGTCCGCCTATCTGCTACCGAGATAGCTGCATGCAGCAGCTCGAGCATTAAGCCGTTCGCTCCCTAGAGGCTCTTAACAAAGGATCTTCGCTTCTGTCTGCGGCCGTGTGAAAGGTCACACAGTGACCTTAGTGCGCTCGGCGCTAAAAACACGCGTAATCCGCAGAAGTCACCAGTCGCGGGACGCGATCTTCATTACATTCATGTGCACGGCGATTGTCGAAGCCCTAAAGGGACACTAAAGCGAAACAATAAATCAGTTTAGATTAATGGAGTATTGTTTGAGAACCCTGCAGGCAGTCATTTCAAAAAAACAGTTTGATTATTAGATGAGAAAATGAAGGTCCAAGTACCAGTATTTGAATTTCGCGCCGAAACCCCAGCGCCGGTACGTCAGCGTGACGTCAGGGATTCCAAAGTATGTTTTCGCATTTGGGCCGAGTTGGCTGATTAAAGGTTCCCGAAACTTGCCATGTTTAATATTTGGTTCCTTTATAACACAATGTAGTCAATCTGTACCACTATATATAATTAGTAAGCTGTAGTAGATGCCATCAAAATCCAAGACGTCACAGCCCCCAGGTGCGGGCACTCAAGTAGGCGTCGCCACCCGTATTTCGTTCTTGCGCTTTTTCTGGCTTACCAAACGTCTTATCGTTGTAAGAGTGGTGTTTTTGGTGTTGCAGAACGGTAATTTACTCATGCAGAAGAAATCATTTTGCACCTTAGTGTCCCTTTAAGGAATAAAAAAAAAAAGCTTTTCGCCCTTGCTTTCGCCCAATTGCGTTTACTTGACGACGAGAGTGACAACAACGGCACGACGATGGCGTGACGTCACGAATCGTTTCAATCGAATCAAATCGTCAGCAGGCACTACAATATTGCTGTGGCCTCCGAAGACTGTATGCGCCACGACGACAACGCCTCAGAAGCCACGGTGCATCTTCGTACTGTTATTTCCCTCGACACTTTTCTTGAATGCGTCATCTTTTAGAAGATGTCGGCACCTTTGAGAAGAGCAGGCTGCTTCTTTGCTCATGTAAATGATAAAGAGTAAAAAAAAAACGTGGCGGCAAGGAGGCACTGAATGTAAGAGACGCAACGTTAATATATGGGGAAGGTTATGTACGGGCATACAAACGTAAAGGTCAGATCACATTAACACAACGAAAGTGCACCGTCACGATTCTGTGAGCCAAGTCACTCAAAGGTGCAGTAAGTGAGGCATGTAGGAGGGAACACACAGTAAAAAACTACAATGGAAATAAGAAATGACGCAGATCGGAACGCACAACTTGAAATGTATGTGAACAGGGTAATTAAATGCTATGCATCTAAGGTTTAATAAGTTAGGAACAGGGGACAACATATCATATAAAAAAAACTAATTTAACTTAGAGCGAATAAGACATAATTAATGCTATCAATATTTCCCAAAAAATAATGTTCGCTGCCAGCATTCTCAGAAGGGCCACTAGCTCGCATTTGCAAAGTGAATGTTCGTTTTCGGGTTTAGAGGTCTGCTTTTAAAGCCTTTAAATCATGTATCAAACAGCGGCTTTGGTAATACTGTCGCGGCCACTATAATAGTCAACGTTGTTGAACATCCCGAACTGCATGGCAAATTGGCCCTCCTCTTATTCACTTCTTTCACGACGGCATAACAATGGCACCGGCTTTTATCAACGCCGTAAATCGTCTTGAACCGGGGACAAACCCATAAATGCCAACACTATAAACCGACACTGCGCGCGTCCTGTCCATTTCTACTTCTGTTGTCCGTGTGTTTATAGCGCAGCGACCCCCGTATTACAAAATTAACTGTAAACCAATTCCTACTTCAATTCCGACAACGCTTCGCAGTTGACCGCCACGGCGCCGCTGAAGAGACCCAGCGCAATATGTTTGCCTGCGCGATGTCCTTAGGTGAACTTATATATCTACTTCAGATAGGAAGGTCGTTATATTGCGAGACTGACTCTCACTGCGAACATTTAATATCCCCCCCTCCCTGCCTCTATTTAGCCTTCTCGTTCTTTTTTTTTTTTTTGAAGGAGGTTGTGCCACACATTTGGGGTCGAGCGTTCTCTCTTTTATTTTTATTCTTTTCGGGCTTACTGTAAGATTGGATATGTAAAGGCGGGCTAGGAAAGAAAGAGGACGAAATAGGCCGTGTCTCTCGACCTCACCACCGGGGAGATCCACTTTCACGATGAATGAAATCTTACTTGCGCCAGGAGATCGCGGAGCGATCTCCTGACGTTGTATCACATCCTTGCCATGTTGCACATCGTCTACCCGGACATCTATCTATACCTCGACGACGCGTGCCCCTCGTGCGGGGTCACGGCGACACTCGCACACGTATTCTGAGAAGGTATAGAAACGCTCGATCCGCCCGACTCTACCTCGGGCAAGTGGGGAGAAGACCCTACGAAGGCCGCTACTCCAAGCCCAGCGATGGGCAGCCCAGCAGGCCCGCGCAGCGGCCGCCAGGTACTCCCTGCTGGTCCCTATGTGGGAGATGCCCGCTGCGCGCTGACGCGCGTCTTTCAGGACCTTTAATAAAGTTTATCCAATCGCTCCGCGTGTCAGCTATCGCGCCAGGGCTTCGCGGTATTAGGTCGGTCGAGAGTGCATTATTTTTTTATTACAAGCTAGCGAATTTAGCGAAATGCTCGAATTTGTCGCTGTCTACGTTTGCGCCGACTGGGATTCGGAAATGCGAGAGAGAATAGACGTAAATGGTGGCTCAAGACCGCGTTTGTGAGTGAGCGACTGAGGGCAATCCGGCAGAATCTTACCATTCCCGATATTATGTCTTTGGGACAGAAAGAGAGAGAGAGAAAACTTTATTTAGTGTCGTTGCTGGGGTCGAGGGAGGCGGGGGGGGGGGGGGAAGGGGGGAGACTATAGCCCCACCGGAGCCCTTTCTCAGGCGGCGGCCAGACCTTGAGTCTTGGCGTCGTCGTCGGCCAGCCGGACTATCCAGATTTGATCTTCCGGGAGCCTCCTATCTAGGACATCCTATCTTTGATGACATCCTATCTAAGACATCCTATCATGTGGATGTCGGTGCAGCTGTTGTGAAGTTTATATAACTTAGTCAGTACGATCTCCTTACTAAATTCTTAGATTTTTGTCTAACTTCAGTCCTTTTTTTTTATCTATTTGCCATATCTAATTAGTGTCTCATTTTTAAACTCTACTAATTATTTTAACCCACCAAAGTGGCCAATCACTCATAGCGGGTACGAGCCATGCACTCGCACAAGATAACCAACCAACCAACCAACAAAGCAGCCAACCAGCATATCCTGCTGCCGATGCGCGATATATAACGATAGGTTTAGGCAGTCTGACTGAACCGCAGCATGGTATACTCGCAGGGCGAGCCAGCGAGTTCGCCCGGCGTCTCCGCAACCCGGGGCGGCGGCGGCGGCGGTCCCGTCGCCACAGCAGTCGACATGTCCAAGGCGGCGGCGACGGCGACCGGTGGCGGCGGCAGCGGAGGCGGCTGCGGTCGCGTCTACGCGGCGCTGGTGCTGTCGGGCCTGTTCTTCCTGGCCGAGATCGTGGCGTCGCACGTGACCCACTCGCTGGTGCTGCTCATCTACGCCTACCAGATGCTGTACAACGTGCTGGCGCTGGTGCTGCTCGTCATTAGCCACCACGTACGCGGTTCAACCTCTCCTCCTCGATCTGTTGTAGCTTAAGGGAACGTTAAAGTGCTAAGAGAGGGAGAATACAGAAGGGGAAGAAAAAAGAAAGTTGAGCTGCATCAGTAAATTACCCGTCTACGATGCCAAGAAAGAAATCCGCTCTTAGCATGAGAGCAGGTTTGGTAAGCTAGAGGAAGAGACGGAAAAAATAAAAAAAACGAATTACGGATGACGACGTGACCCTGACATTCCTGCACAAGTTGGCGATGTTCGAGCCTATGGTTAACTGTGTTGCCGATAAAACTTTGTCACGTCGCTTTCGAAAGGTACTGGGGAATCAGTTTCGGTAGCTATTTGGGACTATTCAAGGACAAAAGCGGCCGAAATATGTGGATACTGAGAGAGAGAGAGAGAGAGAGTATAGGAAAAGCAGAAAGGTTGGCCGTAGGAGGAAATGCACTGAACTTTTTGGTGTAACATTGACGTCACCGTTGCAGTGGCGGTTCGAGGCGAACTTCAAGAAAAGCGATGTTTTCGGTGTTTCTTTTAGTCGGTAATAGAGATATCCTTCCCTCAAAGCGACGCAAAGAGAGTTTTGAAATATATAATTATCTGCCACACTATATTTATTTAGTGTTTTTGTTTGTGTTTAAGTAACGCCTTTTCTTCCTCTAATCTCTACTGTTTTGTGTAATTTATTATAATATGAGTATACAACGCCCCAGACATCCACATAACAAGTAAAAATGAATGTCTGTGTGACATTGTAGACATTTTCGTTCCGAAACAGTGATAATTGTGTCAAATTCTCTTTCTCGCGACTTCTTGTGTTTATGTAGTTCATCTATAGTGTTTGTGACCCCTTAATCTGTATTCTCTTGTGAAATTTATCTTGCGAGGATTTACTTTAACGCCAATTTATTTATTTATTTATTTATTTATTTATTTATTTATTTATTTATTTATTTATTTATTTATTTATTTATTTATTTATTTACTTATTTATTTATTTACGTTTTGCGACTTGTCATTATATGTGAAAAGACGTAGCCTGTCGGTACCTTAGCTGGGCGCCAACTTCTCGTTATTTATTCATGTCGATAAGAAAAATTCGAAAAGAAGAATGGAAGTTTACGATAAAAAAAACAAAAAAACGTGCGCATAACAAATGAATGGCAGTGACAACGTGACGCTATGCTGACGTGTCGTTAGACACGCAACTCGTGATGCGAGAGTTGTTAATGTAGACGTGTGTACAGATGAACAGCTAAGAATCTAGGTGTTTCGTCTGAATTAGCAGCTTCATTTCTTGGAACGCAATCGGGTTTTTTCTAAACAAAAAAAGCTTGCGATTCGGACTCGAAATTTCGGATGTCACTACGCAAAGGCTATAGACGAAACAACGACTGAATGTGATTCATAAAATTCTTAATTGTATCTTTTTTGAGGGCATGCCGTGTCCTTGATATCCAAATGACCCAATATATGTGTATCAGTTCATGCTCGCATCTCAGATTTTCAAGCATTGTTGCTTGTTTTATCTGTATGTGAGTTAAATGAGTTGTCCTTAAAACAGACTCGCCACAAAGCTTCCCTCGGGCCCTAAAATGAGAGCAGCATGGCTCGCTGGCAAAAAATAATAATAATAAAAATATTGAAAGGAAAACTGCTTTCACCCGATATACCACGAAGTTACAAAGGACATCCGTACGGGTTTTTCAGACAGGAAGGTTTAAGGAAAGTTCGTCCTGGTCGACGGGCCGAACCTGCGACCATCGCTTTTCCAAGGCAGTCTCTCTGCCATCTGAGATAACCGAGGGCCTGGCAGATCGTAGAGCGAGGACGAATTATTCTACAACTCAAAGCGTAGGGACACTGAATATGTCATGCCTTCCCCAATCTTCCTCCGCGCTGAAATGTTTGGCCGTATTCAATGTCCCTGTGCTTCGAGTTGTCAATTAATTCGTCCTCGCTCAGCGATATGCTAGTTTCCCGGTTCGCTCAGATGGCAGAGCGACCGCCCTAGAAAAACGTTGGTCTAGCGCGGGTTCGACCCCTGTACAAGTGCGAATTTTTCTTCAACTGCGAAGCTTTCTTTCCGAGAAACCTGTGCGCTAGCTTTGTAGCTTCCTCTTGTACAAACGGATATGGGCGACAATTTTCTCTCTCGCGAATCTTTCTCCACCTCGCGAGCTTGTGCAGAACTAATGGCTCGTCGCGTTGGCGAAGAAACAGCTGCGCGCTATGGACTTGTCCATTACTCGGCAGTCCACGCCGGGCACCTATAAGGTCGATCTGCGCAATACGGGTGAAACGCACTGACACCTAACAACGGCGTGTAATAATGCCTTACGTCATATTTTCGGCCAAACGCTGCCAGTTGCGAACAAAACCCGCAACGGAAAAAAAAAAAGTTCGGCGCCCCTCATTTCGGACGGGCGCGTCCCACGCACCGCAGATCTGGGAGCTTACTGAGGACTGCTACCTGTCGCGCATAGTGGAGTTTGTTAGGCCACATCCTCCCTCTTTCTCTATCATCTTTCACTTCCCACTCCCTCTCCCCTGACGACGCTTCGCCGTGCTCCCTCGCGGCTTGCAGAATCAAGCGTCCTTCCTTTCTTTAAATCACTATCACCGCAGATCTGCCAGGAGCGGACGCTGAAGAACACGTTCGGCTGGGCGCGCGTCGAGGTCCTGGGCACGCTGGTGAACATGCTGTTCCTGATGGCGCTCTGCTTCGCCATCTCGGTGGCGGCCGTGCAGACCATCGTGCACGCGTCGCACGAGAACACCGAGCCGCACTACCCGATGCTGCTGCTCTTCTTCGGCATCCTCGGCCTGGCCGTCGACATCGTCTGCTACATCGTCATCGGGGGTGCGTACTATACGTGTGGGTTCGGTCACGGGGAAACACCGCACGCGGCGTTTCTAAAGAAAAATTAAATCCCCGTTTTTTTTTTTTACGTGCCAGAACCACGATATGATTATGAAGCACGCCGCAGTAGGGACGACTCCGGGTTGATTTTGACCACTTTTAACGTGCACTCAATGCACGGACGCTTTTTGAATTTCGCCCCCATCGAATCGCGGCTGATGCTGATAATGATTTATTGGCGCCCCCTCTGAAGCGGGGCGGTGGCAAACAGTTACCTAGCCTGCTTGAGTTAATTAGGTGGGCTATACGTGCTTATCATTCTAGCATTTTTATACATCTCCTTAATCCTTTTTTTTTCTTTTTCTCTTCCTCAAAACTTCTCTATCCACCTATATATACCGCTACCTATGTCTGTAACAGATCCGGTCGTATCAATCTCTTCCCTGCTTTTTTTTTCCCCTACCAGTACTCCAAACATATCTTTCTTATTTCGGCTGGTGACCAGTTGATTTTCCCTTCCAATTTAAATCCAAACGCTTCTGGAAGGTGTATGTATACCTACGGGTCTCACACGGCCAATACCTTCGCATTCGTGAGAATGTGCTGAATGGTTTCCTGATTTTCGCTGCAGCAGACATATGCCTCGTCTTCTTGAGAATGTTCGCACCAGTACGTTTTTGTCCTTAGACAACCAGCTCGAGCCTAAAATAGCAAAAAAAAACTTCCATTTGTGTTATCGTACGCACTTTCCCTTATCCTTTATTTCTTCTCGTTCTCGTAAAGCTCCACTGTCTTTTATGTCTCGATTCTTTGCATCCAGTTCGCTGTCTCGGTTTCTCTCACTTTGATGACTCCTGCTGGTTGCCTATTTAAACTTTCAATTACCCATGTACTTGGTTGCTAACTTTCTTGACCTCTTCCTGCAGTCTGTGTACACGCTTCTCAGTTACAGATGCTCGCGCACTTTAGCTGCCCATTTATTTTTCATCGATGTTCCTCAGTAATCTTTGTCTGCGCTTCTTCGACTCAAAACGAGGCTCAACCCACGTCACCGTGCACTGCCACATTTGTGGTTTTGCCGTGCGCTCCTGCGGCCGCGATTTGATCCCGTGCCCACGGGCTAAGCAACGCAACGCCATAACCACTCTGTCGTGGCCACTGTCTCATATAAGTCAAAAACAGAGAATTCGAGTTAAATCGAAAGCTTCAGCGCCAATAGGATTAGTAATTCACAACCTGCACTAATTAACTTGAATTGGCGGGGGCACACTGCGCCGTTTTCCAGTTGCCCGTTGTAGGGTTTGGGGGACGGACTTCGGGATGAAAACCCAAACTCGGGAGGGTTTATTTTACATTATATACAGGGAAGTGAGAGTCATTTAACAGTTGTACAGTCATTACGGGCCGGCAGCAACTCGGACGCTGCGGCCCGCGGCAAGAAGTTCGAGAGAGGTGAATCAGGGAATCAGGGAATCAAGGAATGCTCTGGTCTCTCTGGAAGGCTTCTTATAAACCCTTCGAGCACTGGAAGTCGCGTCATGTTCGACCAATGGGAGAGTCCGCTCAGATGACGCCACTTTCAGCCAATGGTAGGCGCCCGTGCGATGGTGTCATACCCGGCGAAGAGAGTCGGCGCCTGGTCCTCCTCTCTTGATCACTTGATCCCCCTGCGCTCTTGCCTCGCAGAATTGCAATCCACTTCTTCTAAGGTGGAGAAGGATGGGGGGCGCTGATGCTCCATTGTACAAGGGTCCACCTGCTCCCGGTGGCTCGGCTCCGCAGTGGTGGCAAATGCCTTCTTCAAAGGCGAAGAGGGGCGATGATTGGGCTCTATTGTCCGACGGCCCCTTCTAATCCCGGCGGCGCACGACCTGGGGGCCGCAAACTTGTTTGCACTTGTCTGGTGCTCCTCTGGAATGTGCTTTCCTGCTTCTGCATTCCTCAATTAGCTGTGCTGCGATTCGAAGTGGTTTGGGGAACTCGAAGTAGCCTCAGGAAACGGCGCCATATCTAACACCGTGCATGTCTGGTTGCAAGAATAAAAGCTGCATATATACGAGACGGGATGGAAGCGGGACAGTCAAAATTAATGTGACGCGTACCTCGGTGGAAGGGTCATCGCAAAGCGACAATTGCGACAGAGACACCTGGGAGCGCTGCAGTATAGGAATTGGTGTTTGTCGTAATTCGCGGTCCGCTGAGCGCCATTAGTGTAGGCCACGGAGTAACGCGTCATTACGGCGACATGCTCTAGGAGCTTGAATAAAATGAAGTGGTTTATTACGAAAGTCACTTGCATTTATGCATCAAATTCATTTCGTCTTCGCTTAATTATTTAGCAATTTATTGTTTACGGACAAGCCCGCTATACAGTTCTTGCCACATCTTCCATTTAACCCAAGTCACTCTAAACTGATGCATGCATGTGGCCGCTCTCGCGCCTAGCTCTTTCTATGCCACGTAGAAAACGTTTATCTCAGCTGGTTTCTTCACGCTCAGGCACGCGCGTTTCCATCGCATGGTATACTTAATTGTTGCCTTCAGCTGTAGACGGACAGTTGATTGACTGATTTATTTATTTTAAACGTCCCAAAGTAACACTGCCATGGGGCTACGAGGGAGGGATACGGATTAATTTCGACCAATTGATGTTCGTTGACGTGAACCTAATTCTAAGTACGCGAAAGGTTTTGCATTTCGCCTCCGCCGAAATGCGGTCGCCACGGCCGGGAGTCGAACCCGCTACCTCCTGCTCAGCAGCGTAACGCCACAGCGCATACGCTCCACCGCGATGTGTCGGGCAAACGGGTCTCCCACGTCAGTATCGCAGTTTGCGCATCGTCAAACGCGTCGTCCCACCTCCGCTCGTATAACACGTTTTGCAGGCACCCGTGTTCGCCGCGGCTGCAACCTGCGCATCGTGCAAGGCGCCGAGGTGCAGGTGAACTTCGTGGTGGGCACCGAGTCCGGCACCGAGGAGGAGGACGACCAGGCGCCGCTGCCCTGCCAGATGCAGCTGCCCGACGAGCCGAGCGCCAAGCAGCTGCAGTCCCTGCTGCCCACGCACGCGCACCACGCGCTCTCGGACGCCAAGAGTGAGTCGCGTGCCTTCCTTTTTCCGTGCACCCAACATACGTGCGCGAACTGTGACACCTAACCAAAGAAACTAAGCGAGCGCGATACTCATGCATGAAATTACATAGCACCTTCACGTTTTAGTAAGTGCATGCTGTTGAGCTTGCTTGAACGCCAAAGCAATCGCCCTGCCTTTCTTTCCTTCCTTCCTTCCTTCTTTCTTTCTTGAAGGGGGGGGGGGGATTGCACGGGCGATTTTGGTCCTGGTCAGCGAGCGGAACAACAGCGTTCTCTAATTAATACGCATTGTTGGGTTGGTTGGTACCAGACCCAAAAAATGGCACGAAACATACGTTTACGAGATCGACGGGACAAGCACTAAACGCTAAACTCTGTCAAAGGCTCCTCTGTAGCACGGAGCAGCGCATGTTTTGTGCAACTGCGCCTACTCAAGGGCAATGCCAGTATTTTTCTTCTGGGCCGGGGGGGGGGGGGGGTAGGGGGGGGGGGCAGGGCATGATTCTAACTTTCGGTTGGGGATGCAGGAAAGTACTATATAGTGATTCGGAGGAAGGTGAAAAGATGCTATTTCTGCTACCCGTGAGGGAGCGCTGCTCAGCATCAGGGGTAGGGGGAGAGAGGTAAAGAGGAGAAGGAAGTAGGTTGTGGGTAGGGTCAGCTCATCAACGCGCACTCCATAGTAGTAGGAGAGGGGGCGAGGAGAGGAGGAGGGGTGGGGCAGTAGGAAATCTTGGATGGTTAACAAACCTCTCACCCCCCTTGTAGAAATGCCCCTGCATCTGCTGCGAATTTTTCGTTGTGTGTGTGTGTGTGCGTGTGTGCGTGTGTGCGTGCGTGTGTGCGTGTGTGTGCGTGTGTGTGTGTGTGTGTGTGTGTGTGTGTGTGTGTGTGTGTGTGTGTGTGTGTGTGTGTGTGTGTGTGTGTGTGTGTGTGTTTCTTTTTTGCAACCGATGCATGTTAAGGGAAGTGCGTGAGACAGCTTTAAATAAATGGAATATAGTAATTGTCACCTTGAAGGGGTGCCATCGCATTTAATGTATACGTGCACCGGTATTTTCCAATGCCTGATCAGCCTCAAGGCATCTGAGTGGGAGCAAAATGCGATCCTTAAACCGTGCCACAATTGCAAATCTCGTACCTCACCCTAGCTGTCTCAGAGATAATGTCACAATGCCTGCGGGAAAGACAACCAGGTGTTCTGCTTTCGAGCCCCCTTACGATTTGTTAGCACGAGTTGTGTTCCCGTACATTTGTTTATGGGTAATAGCCATAATAACCATACACAACAGCGTAGAGCTTGGCATTTGAATAGCGCACTTCGAAAAGTTAGGGGAGGCTGGCACCGCAGATCGTGCAGTATATATAGCGGAGTCTGCATTGTGCCGACGGACATTGCTTCCGAAGATGCGCCGAGGACGTCATCTCGTGACAACGCGTGACATGTTTACACTAAGGAAAGCGCTGAAAGCATTCCTTGCTGTGATGGATTGTGTCCCCCTCCATTATAGACTGCTACAAGCTCATCGGCAGAGGCATAATCATCGCGAAGGTATTTTGCTTGTTCCCTTATCGAAAAGTCGTATACGGAAAATAGTGCAAGAATGTTGGTGCTGCGTTATGGTTCACCACAGCGTTGCGAGGTGTATAGTCACCGGTGCTTCTGTTGTCAGATACGTCAAAGTGTTTTATTTAGGCATCAGAACGGTTGCCTAGGAGGCAGACATAAAGGTAATTAATGCCTGACAGAATATCGGCCCGCTTCCCCTAACTGCCCAAACATCTCACCCAACATCACTGTAATAATTGCTACATTGCCTGTCGACAAAACTTTCAACATAAATCAGTGGAACGCACTGGCAACAATGAATTAACACGAAAACGTTTGAACCAAGACTATTCTGTATTGCGAGAAATGCGCAACTATGAATGAATGACATTTGTGTCATGGAGCACATGAAAATCGACCAAAGCAATGAAACAGGAACAATAAAAAACAAAACTCACAACTGAAACCAACATTTCGTGCTCACTTATCACCCCGAGAGAAAAAGATACGTACTCCGGTATTCCGATATACGTCTATACTTTATATGCCATCCCGTCTCCGCTTTTTTGAATATGTTTAATGTCGGTAACTCGTGTTGGTCTTGCTGTTCGTTGTTATGTGCCGAGTCGTATGCACACGTTGCTCGCGCGACCTTCTTTTTTGCCGCTGCTGCATGCAGGTTGGCGCTCGTGCCTGCTGGAAGCGATGCGCACGTGCGGCGGTTGCCTCCTCGTGGTGGGCTGCGCATGCGCCGTGCACTTCGGAAAGGGGGCGCTGCCGCGCTACGTGGACCCAGTGCTAGCCGTGGTGGCAGTGGCCATACTCATTTGCACCTCCTACCCGCGCAGTGAGTACACGCGCGTATAACGAGGGCATGCGTGATGTGGACAAGCGCGTATGCGATGGGTCCACGCAAACCGCTCCCTGCGAACATAATGAAAAAAAGAGTTGTTTAAATTTACCTGTTGCTCGCAGTATGTAACATGCGGGAGGCAGCTACTACAATTTTCTGCTGCTCTTATTTGGAACTTATTCACGACATTATCAATGTCTCACACAGTTTATTTGCCGTCTTTGAAACTTTTGAAACACCAAAAGAATTTGTTTAATATGCACGCCATGTTACCAAGACATTTAAAAAAACCGGCACGTCTGTTGGCTTTACATGGTAATGTTCAACAAAATTGAGCCCCTCGATTTCCCTTTTGCTCTGTCATATATTGTGAGGTTCTCACCCGTGCTCTTGGGACAAAGGATCGACAACACAATAGTGCAAACAATCAAAAGGGCATTCATTGCACCTTTTATAGACCAATGCCTGCTAGCCGAGTTGCTATCCACAAAACATGCCGATGGCCGCGCGACAAATCGCGGAAGTCCGGCTCACCGCGACCGGATAACGAGAGAATATGTTCGCACCATGCTGGACACCAACGCCTGGTCGTTCGCGCGTACGGTCACGTGAACGGTGGCGCGTTCGTCCATTCCGGGGTAAGCCTCGTGAGACGGTCTCGCAGAAGCATGGATCGGCGCACGCAAGACGTCCGCGCCGCTCGCCGATTCCGAGCCAAAGAGCAAGAGCCCTCTCCTTTTGCGCCCAAGTAACCCCACCGTTAGGTGGCGTTAGCAGAGCAACACTCGCGCCATCTCTCTTACTACCCCCGCAGGGGCGTCTGCGTCAGCAGGCGTTTGGTGTGTGGCGACACCACGGACCCGAGCACACGAGGGTTGGACCCTCCCGCGTGTAGCCGTGCGCGGCTTAGCCGTGTCCGGGGAAAAGGGGATCCTGGGGGTTGAGCCAATGCCGGGTGTTTGGACCTTTTCGGCCCCTCGGCGGCGGCAACACACCCCTTTGGCCTCGGCTTCACGTAGACGGCACCCCCGGACTGACCCACCCGGGGGAAATCGACAGTCGCCTTTTCCTGTCCTCCTCTCCAATCTTCGTCTTTCTCTCTTGCCTTTTTCATCTTTCCTGTCTTCTCATCACTTCTCCTCACTTCCTAGTTTCCCGGCGGCAAGGGTTAACCTTGTGTAGCTAGCCAGCCTTGGTTATGCTGTATTTGGTTATAGCAGCGATGTACGGCTGGCGTTGGCAGGGTTTCTATAGCAGGAGCTCCTGTCACGTCCCCCTGTTGGGCTCCATGGTGGGTGGTCGGCATCGCGGCCGAAAACCCAACTATACCTATGGAAAATGCTTTCCCTAAACTCCCTGATCGCCCTCAGAAACGAGGGCGCACCGAAGAGGCCTTTCAGTTTTTCGGACGTCAAGTCCACAATTTTCCTCGCTTTCATGTAATCCACGCAGAAAAACCAGCTAAACAAGTACGAACAATCTCCCGGTTCCTAATATCTAAGTCCCTTACCGAAGTTTTTGGCCCAGGATATAAGGTGTCGAGGATGGCTAGCGGTGACCTCCTCTTGGAGCTCCGCGACCAGAAGCAATTTGAAAAGCTGCCACAGCTAGTATCATTTGGGGAGAACCAAGTAGTAGTAACCCCGCACCGCACGATGAATACCTCCCGCGGCGTTGTCTCGGACGATGATTTGCTGGAGCTCACTGAGGCTGAGCTCTTGGAGGGCTTCAGCGAACAGAATGTTACAAATGTCAAAAGAATTAAGATAAGGCGAGATGGTAAAGAACTAGCGACCAAACACTTAATACTCACCTTCAATTCAAGTGTCTTGCCCGAGTCAATCGAGGCCGGGTACATCAAGCTCCGTGTAAGACCATACGTGCCAAATCCCCTCCGATGTTTCAAGTGTCAGCGTTTTGGCCACAGTTCGCAGAGCTGCCGAGGCCGCCAAACTTGTGCGAAATGCAGCGCGCACGAACACTCCTCTGAATCTTGTGAGAATGCTTTCCACTGTGTAAACTGTGATGGCGAGCATGCCGCATACTCGCGGTCATGCCCGTCTTGGAAGAAAGAAAAAGAAATAGTCACAATCAAAGTAAAAGAAAACATATCATTCAAAGAGGCACGCAGGCGGGTTGCATACCTTCCTAAGGCCAGCTTTGCCGAAGTGGTGCGTCAGGGGGCAGCGTCACAACGGCCTCCGGCGGCTGTCCGACCCACAAGCCGTGAGTCGGCAGTTACGCCATCTGCCCCCGCGGCGGTTGCAGCTAGCGCTGCTCCGCCTACCCAGCAGACGGGGCCATCGACCCCGAAGGTGGGTGCAGCCGAGGCTGCCCCACCCTCCCCGGCCCCTTCTAGCGCTGGCAACAGCCGGCGCTCCCAAATTCCTCAAAATGCCCCATCGACCTCCGGGCTGGTGGGCGCAAGGGTCTTGCCCTCCAAGGCGGGACCCTCTCTAGTTACTTCTCGCTCGCAAGAGCACGTGTCCGGCGCCTCACCCGAGGCAATGGACACCACACCTAAACTCAAGGCGCACCAAGCGCCGAAGGAGCGGCGAGGCTCACTCGAACGCTCCAGAAAGAGCAAAACCCCGGTTATAGGGCCTCGAAAGAGCTCTGTAATCTAAGGCATCACTGCCGTTTCCGTAAGCACAGCACCAACTTACTTTAAATATGGATACACAAATCATACAGTGGAACGTCAGAGGTCTTCTTAGAAACCTTGATGATGTGCAGGAAATCATCCACAAACATAATCCAAAAGTGCTGTGTTTACAGGAAACACACTTAAAATCTAAACACACAAACTTTCTCCGTACGTATGTTACGTTTCGCAAAGATCGCGATGATGCCATCGCATCATCGGGTGGTGTTGCGATTCTTACTCATAGAAGTATTGCGTGTCAGCCTTTACAGCTACAAACGCCCCTTGAAGCAGTGGCGGTTCGAGCTGTTCTTCTGGATAAACTCGTCACCATTAGCTCGATCTACGTACCCCCACACTACAAATTAAACAAACATGAATTCCAGTCATTTATAGACGAGTTGCCAGAACCCTATGTTGTTCTTGGCGATTTCAATGCGCACAGCTCCCTGTGGGGCGACTCTCGTACAGACGCGCGAGGTCGTCTTGTTGAACAGTTCCTTTTTTCTTCAGGTGCCTGCTTGCTGAATAAGAAGGAACCCACGTATTACTCCCTAGCAAACAGAACCTTTTCTTCAATAGATCTTACCATAGTTTCCCCGTCCATACTACCCGAACTCGAATGGGAAGTCACGAACAATCCTTACGGGAGCGACCACTTCCCTATACTGATAAGAACATCTAAAGAAAACGAATATCCTCCGCAAGCTCCTAGGTGGAAGATAGACACAGCTGACTGGGAGAAATTTCGAACACTTACTAACATCTCGCTGGCTGATATGTCTTCTTTAGAAATCGATGCAGCTGTGGAGTACTTTACAGCCTTCATCATAGATGCCGCAGCTAAATGTATATCACAAGTAAATGGACTGGCAGGCAAACGGCGTGTTCCCTGGTGGAACGATGATTGTAGGATCGCTCGTAAGAAACAAAATAAAGCGTGGGGGTTGCTACGCGCCTCCCCCACTGCGGAGAATCTTATCAATTTTAAAAAAGTTAAATCCCAAGGCAGGCGAACCCGCCGACAGGCCAGAAGAGAGAGCTGGCAGAACTTTTTAACAGGTATCAACTCGTATACAGATGAGGCCAAAGTCTGGAACAGGGTTAGTAGAATAAGAGGGCGACAAACATACTCCCTCCCTTTAGTAAACACACAAGGCGAAACCCTGGAAGACCAGGCGGATTCACTAGGGGAGCACTTTGAGCGTGTGTCAAGCTCAATCAATTATTCCCAGTCCTTTCTTAAGCATAAAGAAATAATAGAACGTCAGCCAATCATACGGAAATCCAGGCAGAATGAACAGTATAACCGGCCTTTCGGTATTGCCGAGTTGAGAGCTGCCTTGAACACATGTAAAAGCACTGCACCGGGACCAGACAGAGTCATGTATGATCAGGCACCTACATACTGACGCACAAGTTACACTTCTTACACTATACAATACTATTTGGGCTTCGGGGTACCTCCCATCCACATGGAAAGAAGCGATTGTGGTTCCTGTCCTAAAGCAGGGAAAAGACCCTTCCTTGGCGGCTAGTTACCGTCCGATAGCTCTAACTAATTGTCTGTGTAAGCTTTTTGAAAAAATGATAAATCGCAGACTTATACATTTCCTTGAGCTCAACAATATACTCGATCCTTATCAGTGTGGATTCCGAGAAGGGCGGTCCACAACCGATCATCTTGTGCGCATGGAAGGAAATATCCGCGATGCCTTTATACATAAACAGTTTTTTCTATCGATATTCCTCGATATGGAGAAGGCATATGACACGGCATGGCGTTACGGGATCTTACGAGACCTGTCGGCAATTGGCATCCGTGGAAATATGCTGAACACAATTGAAAGCTATTTGTCAAATCGCACCTTCCGAGTAAAAGTCGGCAATGAACTCTCACGTCCCTTTACGCAAGAAACTGGTGTACCCCAGGGAGGCGTGCTCAGCTGCACTCTCTTTATCGTAAAGATGAACACGCTACGTGCTTCACTACCACCTGCCATTTTTTATTCCGTATACGTAGATGATATACAAATAGGCTTCAAATCCTGCAACCTTACAGTATGCGAAAGACAGGTACAGCAGGGCTTGAACAAGGTTTCCAAGTGGGCAGACGAAAACGGATTTAAGGTCAACCCCCACAAAAGTGCTTGTGTTCTCTTCACAAGAAAGAGAGGCCTGGTCCTAGATCCTTGTGTAGAACTGGGCGGACACCAAATTCCTGTCAGCAAAGAACACAAATTCCTTGGTGTTATTCTTGACTCTAGGCTCACTTTCATTCCTCACATAAAACATGTTAAAGAAAAATGTCTAAAAACAATGAACCTACTTAAAATCCTATCATACACAACATGGGGTAGTGACAGGAAGTGCCTGTTGAATCTTTACAGGAGCCTAGTTCGGTCGCGAATAGACTATGGAGCCGCAGTGTATCACTCTGCCGCCCCGAGCGCGCTAAAGATGTTAGACCCCGTACACCATCTGGGAATCCGTCTGGCCACTGGGGCATTTAGAACAAGCCCTGTTGAAAGTTTGTATGTTGAGTCCGATGAGTGGTCACTCCATTTTCGGAGAACTTACATCAGCTTCAACTATTTTCTGAAAGTGCGCTCTAATAAGGAACATCCGTGTTTCACAACCGTTAACGACTTGACATGTGAAACACTTTTTCATAACAGACCCTCTGTGAGACGTCCTTTCTCACTGCGTGCAAGAGAACTTAGCACGGAAATGGATGTCCCAATTCTCGACCAACGCCTAATGCCTCCAGCTAAGCTAGTACCACCCTGGGAGTGGCAGCTGATAGAATGTGACACATCCTTTGTACAGGTCACTAAACATGCGTCAGAGACACATATCAAAATGCACTTCTTGGAGCTCCAGTACAAGTACTCGTGCACAGAGTTTTATACGGACGCTTCTAAGTCGCATGCCGGGGTGTCCTACGCAGCCATTGGCCCATCCTTCTCGGAATCCGGTGTACTGCACCCTGAAACAAGCATATTTACGGCTGAGGCCTATGCACTCCTGTCGGCTATGAAACATATCAGAAAATCAAATGTTCAAAAAACAATTTTATTTACAGACTCCTTAAGCGTGGTAAAAGCCTTGAAGTCGCACTGTAAACACAGAAACCCCGTAATTATTGAGCTCTATTCCGTCCTCTGTAGAGCGTATATGTCTAACCAGCATGTCATTATATGCTGGGTGCCTGGACATAGGGGCATCGAGGGTAACGTTCTAGCAGACCAGATGGCCACATCAATTTCATTGCATACAGTCAGTCCTACTGCTTCGGTCCCTGTCACGGACCTGAAGCCTTTCTTAAGAAGGAAACTGCGAAACCACTGGCAACGTAAGTGGGACGTAGAAGTAAATAACAAACTGCACGTGATAAAGCCACAGTTAGGTTCTTGGCCCTCCGTAACAAAATCACGGCGAACAGATGTCCTATTCTGTCGCCTCAGAATAGGACACACATTTGGTACACACAACTTCTTACTCACTGAAAATGATCCTCCAACTTGCGGTAGATGCGGGGAGAGGCTGACCGTCCTCCATGTCCTCCTGGAGTGTCGGAAAGCCGAATCTGACAGAAAGAAACATTTTCCGTTAGCATACCGGCAGCATATTCCCCTTCATCCTGTAATGTTACTCGGCCCAGAACCGCTCTTCGACACTAACGCAGTCCTAAGTTATCTGAAAGATGTTGTGTTGCATGTTGTTAGCCCAACATGTTCGTAGCGTCTCCTCTCTTCAGAGGATGGCGCTGCGATAGTTCTTTCGTGTAGCACGTGCCTCTAGGCCCTTGTGTTTGAAGGGCTCTGGCGAGGCAACAGTGCTCCAGGCATTTTTACCATCTCATATATTTTCTATTCTGCATCATTCTTTCACGATGGGTTTTAGTGTTCATAGTATTCGTCATCTGTCATCGCCATAATTTTATAACAAGTTAATTTTACGCACTCTACAGCGAATATTTTTAGGCCACTTTACAGCCAAGTCACATCTTCCATAATACATCGTCAACATTACAACTTGTCATGGCGCTCTTTGGCCAAACCTGGCCCTTGCGCCACAAAAAACCACACATCATCATCATCTCTCTTACTACCCTGCAAGCATACCGACAGCCGCAGTAAGGCCAAGCGGCGAAGCCAGATTACAGGAGACGGGAGCTATGCGAGAAAACAACATATCAGGGGACGCGTGAGAGTCGCGCATCCCCACAATATATATTGAGCCCCTCAATTTCTGTCTGCTCTGTCATATATATATATATATATATATATATATATATATATATATATATATATATATATATATATATATATATATATATATATATATATATATATATATATATATATATATATATATATATATATATATATATATATATATATATATATATATATATATATATATATATATATATATATATTTATGGCTGAGGAAATCATGCTGGCCCCGGTTGTAAAATGAAGAAAAAGAGTACGACGTACGTTGAATTAGCGCAGTATATTTCACTGACCTTTCGGCTGGTGGACCAGCCTTTGACAAAGGCTAGTCCACCAGCCTAAACGTCTTTGAAATATACTGCGCTAATTCACCGTACGTCGTACTCTGTTTCTTCAATATATATATATATATATATATATATATATATATATATATATATATATATATTGACATGTCGTTATTCTGAATGCCCATAGTGTAGTTAATATCGGCACCTTGTCGGCTATGGTTCCTAACAAGGTCCCAATGATTCTTCGTAGTTTCAATTCTTCTTAATAAAATTTATTGAGTCACTTTGCAAGCCAGATACCAGCAGTGTGCGTGTCCAGGCAGTGACTCGTGGTTGAGTGGTGAGGATATTTGATAGAAGTAGTGCATACTGTTACGGTGGAAACGGTACTTTCTCCTATAACGCGTCGTGTCTTTCGTCAACTGAAACGCGTGCTGCACTTAACTCGCATTTTATTTCTTGGTGTCCCGACGCAAGGCAATTTGTCCTCTAGTTTAAGAACTGAGACTCTGAAATTTGACGGTTCAGGCTCACGCATTGCTAAGTATTTACCTTTCCGATCCAGGTGCATTGCATAAGCAATAATGCAAGAACTAGAAAATAAAGTGCAATACCGATGTTTCCAGGGATAGAGAATTGGGTGGTGCTCCGCGTCTTAACTCAGTGTCACACATCTGCCTTGAGTCGTCCAACGGTGCACTACTTCTCTAATGCCCGGCTTCTTTCATTTCTTTTCTGTCTTCGCGCAGTAAAAGAGTCGGGTCTCATCCTCCTTCAAAACGTTCCGCATAACGTCGACGTCACCACGATGCAGAAGAGGATCATGCAAGAGGTGAGCAATATGTTGTCACCGCTCAAGATTAGGTTGCTTGACTTACTTATTGTTTTCATAGACGTGAATAATTGCAAGATGAGTGGTCTTATTTCGTCCATATTTGTTTTTAGTTGACTGTAGTGTATGTTACACATCTGTTGTTTCACAAAAAGCTGCTTAAGGAACCAAAGCGCTTTATTCGGAGCCGCTTGTAACTTTTCATCATGCTACGCGGTTTCCGTTCGATTTTAGCTTACATGAACCCGACGCGATCGGGTCGAATCAGAAGTCCAGTTGACCCAGCTCGACCCGACCGCGTGTACATACATCTTGTCAACGAGCCCTTGCAGGCAGGTTCACTCGCTCGGTCCGACCACGTAACGTTTACATGAACCCGATGACCAGTTATTGTCTGGACAAGCCGACTCAAGCCGGTTTCGTCTGGTTCGCGTATACGTAGCTCATGTTCTCGTCTGGAACGTGCGTAGCGCTTAACAGCAGTACAGCAATGTATTGCTGTAAAAACAGCATTGTATTCGCGGGAATGCGCTGCTGTGCAGCACCGCCCGTCACTCTTTTATCTCCCCTCGAAAGCGCCGGCTATGAATGTTGATGTCCGAGGTCACCATGATGAGGCCTTTTTGTGCAGAGATTGTTTCGCTGTATACTTTTGCAATAGGCACGATTGCACGCAGGACTGCTGTGAACACGGCCCTGTTGAGGCATGCAGAACAGTCGCCTCCAGAGCTGTCTTCGCGTTAATTGCAATGTCGTCTCTGTAATGTGGACGACACACTTGTTTGATGTGCGATAGGAGATATAGAGAGCATGAGCTCGCCGCGTTTGCGGGTTCTTAGCTACATGCCGCGATTCTCCGACGTTTTTTGTCTTCACTCGAACGCATGGCTTTCCAGCACAGATGTCGAATCGGATTGAATAGGTATCTTGGATTCTTTACGATGCCAGCACTTAAGACATCTAATAACCTGCAGTAACTGTTGTCTACAACGTCGCACAGTGATGTATTCGTTGATATCTATGTTAAAAAAAAGCCCGTATTATTTATTTTTGGAAAGCTTCTTTTTTTTTCAATTTTTCCTAAGTCTCGCATTAACTTCCCCTTCAAAAGGTGTAACTGAACATGCGTTACCGCTGTCGCATGCAGTTGATGGATCATCCACGTTTTACCTTCGTACACTATACTTACCGCGAGGTGCTTCGAACGCGGTTATAATGAGCTTATACGTCTTTGTGTCCACTAACCTTTGGTTGTGGAGTGCAATACTTAACACGGTCGGTAGGGAACTTGAGAGCGGAACAGGTTAAAATTGCTTTTTTTCTTTGTGCGTGTGTTTGTGCGTATGTGTCTGTGTTTGTCATTGCTCCAAATTTGTGCGTCCGATTCGCCCGTCCTCCATCGCGGTCGTGACCGGTGACCCTCTTGCAGTTCCCGTCCATCCTGAACGTGCACGAGTTCCACCTGTGGCAGCTCACCAACACGCACCTGATCGCCACGGTGCACATCGTGTTCGGCTCGCCCGCAGTGTACGCGTCCATCGCCGACCGTCTGAACCGTTACCTGCACGAACAGGGCATCACCTCCACCACGGTGCAGCCCGAGTTCTGTCAGGTGTGTATACTATGCGGTTGTGCGTACTCGCACTTAGCAAGGCACTGTCGTGAATATTCTTATGTTGAAACTTCCGGAGTCATGACGGTGAAAGTGTTCGGCAGCCTCTGAAAGTTTTCGGTAGTTGTCGGCGCAACATGTGGACGTTTTCATCGGGCGAGGAGGAAAGAGCGCGCGGCGAGCCTTTCCTCCTCTCTGGCTTGTGCGATCCGGCGCGGCGCTGCTTGAAAGTATTGCTGTTGCATGCTGCGGAACGATTTCGAGATGTTTCGGCGCGTACTTTGAGAAATTTACGCAATGTCCGTTCATACAAGGTGGTCGGGGAACCAGTGGGTGTGTTGCCCACTGGTTCCAGCCTTTGGGTGCGTCGGTAACAACAGAATGCGGAAATATATATCTATTGGGGGCGCAAACATGTCACGCGCATCACCAGCCGTGGTGTTTGTACGTGTTGTGAGCTATTTTGGGTGTATCGATTTTAACTCAACGAAGAGAACCGGCATCTTCGTATTGCCAGGAAATGGAAAATCTGCTCTATATCTGATCGCTTGGCGTAGGAACTAAAACATAAGAACGCATGCTCGTGTACGGCCAACCTAAGGCGACCCTGAAACATCTAAGCGCCAGGCGCTATCAAATATTTGGGATACACCGGCGTCGTTCTTACGCATTTGAAGTCTAATAGACTTGAAATCACTATGATATGTCTACATAAGCCTCCTGTACGAGGCCGGCGGCGCTGCTCAACACAGCGATCACTGCGGTTGGCGAATTAGCATGATACATATATTGCCACATCCTATGTGGTCGCCGCGGGTATGTGCCAGGCGATGAGAACGACGCTGAAGTAGCGCGCGAGTAGAAAAACAGAGACGACAACGACGTCGCGTTGACTGCTCTCATAAAGTGCTTTTACGCGTCCTCGGCACCGGCTTTCCCGTCTCCTACTAGGCTGTGACAATATAAGCTATATGCCTCGGCATTGCCATTTTTGCCCTGTAAAGCCGTAATATCCGAGAGGGATCGCATAAAAAGAATGCGACTAAATTCAATTACGGTCAAAATTTCCGTAATACGGGTGAGTACGTCGTAGAGAACGGGACGAACAAAACCGAAAAAAAGATTTTTTTTTTTATTGTCATTCTCTTTCTCGAAAAAAAAATTATAAACGTTGATGTCGCATGCTAGGACCATGTGCTATATAGAGCAAATATATGTGTAATACTGCATCTACCACTGCTTCTGACGCTCGCGCAGTTCGTGAACGGTTGTTTTGCTTGACAGCTGTAATTCACACTGTAAGGTATGCTGTTATTACTAACCAAAAGTATTTTATTCACGAGTGGAAACCACGTCTACCAAACCAAATAGTCACGTAATGTAATCTACAGCTAACAGTTTGAACTCTTTTCAAAGTTCAACAGCACAACTTCTACCGTAGCAGAATGGTACCCACGCTTTTACGATCGTCGCGTATGTTTCATTGTTGCTAAACCGCAGCTTAGAACTAAAGGAGAATACTGGTATGAGGTCACATCAGTGAATAGAATTTTCAGAAATACACAATTGATATCCGATGGTGATTGTAGGCTCAAACGCGCGCGCACACATCGCGTTGCGTGCACCATCGACCTCAACGCCAGCAGGAAGTCTGGCCATGCCGACTTAAACCACTTCAGTACGTCTCACAGGACCGTTTTCCAAGTAGAACACGCCACGTCACACTTAACAGACCGCGCGAGCGCGAAAACAAACGCCAGAAACCTGCGCCGAGCGTATACCTCACATACAAGATATTTAGGGGCATTAGCAAAGACGGCTCTCCGTGTGGTGGACTTACGCCACTAATGAACCGACTCTCTCTCTCTTATAATTATGTCTTTCTTTCTTCTTTGTTTTATATTTTTATTATTTTTTATTTGTTTGGCCTGAGTAGGTTGGAATACTACTCACCCGTTACAAAAGGGTACGGCCACAAGTTCAGTTCAATGGTGGCGCCCTATATATAGGAGGCGGAGTCAGGCGGAACGGTGCGATGTCATGGGTGGGATTCTGCGACCGATACGACGATTATGATTGGTCGCGACACAGTCATCCGATTCTCTACACCTCGGGAAGACGACTGTTTTAAAAACGCACTTTTGGTGCGGTGTGGCCTGACGTGCTCCGATGTGTGCTCAGAGATGTAGGGAGCCGAGACATTTAAAGTGCTCCTATATATAGAGTGGGTTTCCATATCTGGAGCCAATGTAAATATGTAGAATAAACTTTTTTTCTGTCGCTTCTGCTCCCGGACGTACTCGAGGATACTCCCTGTGGATACTCGTACTCCCTGTGCCTCGAGGATGCCATGGCCTAAGCGCAACCACGAGCCACAACAGTGTGTACTTCAAGCATGGCTCTGTTACGCTCTGCTTGCAAAGGCCATGGCTACGATTCCTGGCATTTTACTGACTACAAGTACAGTCTCAGCATGACAGGTCTAGAAAGAGTTTTACATTTAAGTTTCAAGTTTGAGCGTAAATAAGCCCGAAGGAGCGAGCTGCATTCTAGAGGAAATCTGCCGTCTCCGCCATCTTACAAAACAACGCACTTGCGAAACGCTGGGTTGAGCGTAAATTGTAAGTCGAAGGTTATTCTTGGAGGAATTTATATCGGAGGTTTGTGTATGGGGGCTTCATATATATAACGAAGAAGATTAAAAAATAACCTTGGTCGGGATAATGTACCGGTTTTATATATTCTAATACGATTCCTTCTCGCGCTTAGTCAGTGGCACTCCACCTACGTTATCTCCATGATCAACCGTACGCGAACGGTTGCATAATAAGAAAGGAGTCGAATCGAGCAAAGAGGAATCCTTACATTATACCGGCCCACATTTACACTGCGCGGACGCCGCAGCTACTCTGTGTACTGTATCGGCTTTGTGAACAGAGCTGCCGTCGCCTGGAGCGCAGATAAGCACGACGCGCGCATACATCATCAACCCTGTTGCGTATAATAAACCATCTGTCGCGCCTGCAGGAAGCGTTCTGCGCGCCCCTAACGGGTGAGAAACAAAAATCCCAACTCTTTCGCAGCGCTCGCCCTTTCCAACGCAGGGCCCAACAGCCCGAGTGCCGAAAAGGCCTTTGAGAAAAAAAAAAGTGATAATAATAAGATAGCGACATTGGTGCTGGCGCAGTAACATCTGCCCTGGAGAGTACAAAAAAAAAGTAACTAAAATGCTAACGCAGGCCTGAGAGTGTCCGATAAAAGCGAAGTGCTTCGCACCCGGCGTCTAGAAAAATAAACAATAAAAGAAAGTTTTGCCCCAGGGAGGCCTTGAACCGTAGACGATGTATGCGGTAGTCGTTCCGTCCCGGCTTAGAACGCCGTTTCACATGTGGCGCCCGTTTTTCCACGTGTGAGTTGCTTCAACTCCTCATTTAGTTTACGTGTTTCTTAATTACATTTAAGCTCGTAATAGCATATATAGCTAAGGCGGGAATTCACTTGCTTTTTGTTCCACTTGTTTTACTTTATGCTTTTATGTTTGCTTTCATTGTTCATCTACCTTTCTTTTTCTTTCTGTGGGGACGAGAAGCGCGGTGAAAGGGGGGGGGAGGGAGGGGAGAGACTCCATGAAAGTGTTTTACTGACTCGTGCATAAGCTGTCTCGCAAGCACGCACACACTGTACGACGTATTTCCGTGCGCCCTCGCGTAACATGTACGGACGCACGCGCGAGCACAAATTTACGAAAGCACGGTCGCGCACGTATTATAGCCGCCTTCATCATGCACGGCCCCTTTACTTATAAAGATCCACATCTTCACACCTTCGTGCTAAGTGAGATTTGTACGTGCAGAGCACTTTCTTCGGCCAACGTAACCTTTGGACTCGTCAGAGAATGGTAAGTTCCATTGCCGCCAGTGTATGGCTCGCTGCGCAAGAGCGAGATAAACATGCGTATTTTAGAGCGCAGCTCTTTGGCGTCCGTTCCTGGGTTTCGCGTCGTCGTCGGCGTTGTCGTCGGCCTCGTAACCAGCTCCGCCCCCCTTCGCTGGAGTGGGAGACGAAGGACGCGAGCCGCGAATGGCGGAGACCAATGAGAGCGGCCCCTTCAGTGACGTGCGCGCGCGATTCTGGTGTCATGCGGACCCTCCTTACGGCTCGATGCGCACTCGTGTCTGGTCTCAGCCGATCCGCTCGTTTCGTACTATCGTCTGCTCGCGCCACAGCTCTCGCCCGCGCCTTTTTGGTTCTGTTGGGTCGGTCTCGTTCGCGCTTGTTTTGGTTGTTATTGTGTGAGATTGTTTCTTAATCTGATTGTATGCGCTATGCGAATTGTATAGTACTTTCTGGAAGCCATGCGGCACCAGCGATCACACTGGAACCTTTGACGAGTCATGTATAAACGCCTGCTCGCTTGATCCGCAGATCAGATTTTCGACCATTACCGACTCTGCTACATGTCTCTCTCAAATTCTTTGCTTCAAAATATCGCGAAATGGAAACACGTATAGAGCTGCGCTCAAATTTCGCATTAGGGAGTATCGTAATCGTCGGATAAATTTTTAAGGCTATCGTGATAATATTGTGTGCATGTTGATCAACGTTCGCTCAGTTCTGTGTCCACCATAGATACAGCTTGTTCCAACACAGAATTATCGTCGGACAGACTAAAGGTCATTTTTGGGCAGATGGTGAGCTAACTGTGCGGAGGTGACGTGTGGATAATCGTGTTAGCACTCCGTGCAACGCGGTCGATGCACTGCAGTTACAATAGAGCAAGCTGAGAAATCTGACACAAGTTACGATGGACCATACAGAAAACGTTGTTTGCTCTGATTTATACATATAGCAGCAGGAGGAGGTGTAGCGGGCAAACATATCTTGCGATATTTCCCGACCATTTATACGTCCGAACGTAACATGTATATATAGGCGCGTCATTCAGAGCGCCATCCTCTGTATATAGAAGTGCAACGCGAGGCATTCGAGACTGGCTGCATTAGAAGACATTCACGATCGTGTTCGCTGCATGCTATAGGGTCCCTCGTAATATACTATATATAGTGTAGGCTCCTATAGTTAAGAACTTTAACATATACCGCCCCGATGTTAATTTTGTGCTCCGAGGCAGGAAATCCAAGCCGCGACTTCTTGAAGTTGTGCTTGCAAGTTTCCGCCAAACGAACGGTTGAAAACTCAGATACCGAAATTTCTCTTGAATGACATTAGCAATCGGATGGCAATAGGAATATAAATGCATCTCATGGCACTGGCTTTGGATTGCGCTAGATCAAATTTGTCTACACAGAGAAAGGCACACAGACAGAACGAGATGGCACACACTAGCGCTTGTGCGTCGCCATGTGCTTATATTTAAGTATGCTGCAAGTATACTTACGAGTAACCAAAAATTATTTGTATCCCTTCACCATGGCGGGTGTCGCAAGCTATATAGGGTGAAGAGTTGCGATCGACTGTAGCTACTGTAGTTACAGCCGCCGTCAGACTTAACTCGAACAACGAAGACAATATATTTATGGCGGCTTAACATTACAACAAATATCCTTGAAGACTTAAGTGCTACGAATAAACGGCCATTATGGTCTTCCATCTGTTCCTTGTTCCCCTCTTGTTCTCATCTTTGTCCTCCTTGTCAGATATTTAACAAGGATCACTATAACCATCTGGGCTGTAACGAGTGAATATCTAATGCTTTGAAAGGAAAACGGCATTGAGCTAGCACGTACCATTCAAGGCACCCCCACCGGAAATCACCGGCACTCTCCACAGGAGAAGCAAAAAGACGTTTAAGGATTGTTTGGGTTAAATATAATGGTGACTGTATCTTTTCTTTTTCTTTTTTCATGTAGAAAATTCGAGGTTAGATGGTGCTGCTCTGTTCGATTTCAACGCAATCATTTGCTGCGGAGCGATTGATGTTGAAAGTACGACCGGTTACTTCATTCTTCTTTGTTCTACAGCAGAGTACAAAATAGTGATAATGGACGTAATCATAAAAAAGATGAGGATGGAACGAAGAAGAGCTCAATAAACATCCAACTTCAGCCCGCGGCTTACGGACGCGCGTACGAAAGAACTCTACGCTCAGTTCTGATCTCGCGCACTTGTAGCAATGTATATGGTGATGTAAGGGCACGCACACAAGGTTGAGTTGCAAAGTCCGTTTGTAGCTTGCTCAGTCCGAACGCGCTCGTCGTTTCTAAATCTCCGCCGTCGTTGTCCCGCTCGCAGGAGACGCACACGGGCGGCTCCCAGTGCATCTTGCAGTGCTCGCAGGCCAAGCACTGCGGCTCGCTGACCTGCTGCGGCAGCCACGCCGCCAAGGAGGCCGAGCTGCGGCGACGAAACGCGGCCGCCGTTCATCCCACGCCGAACGGCGACGGCCTGCTGGCGCTGCCAGCCAGCGCTGCAGTGAGCGCCTCCAGGGCATCCTCGGTCACGAGCCTGGACAGCCAAGTGCTGTGCGAACTGGGCGGGCTCAAGGAGACCGACCTGTAGCCAGCACTGCGCCGTGCCCGTTCGCTTTCTCTTCGTGAACCCTTCTGCGCCGTGCGCAAAGGCAACGAAATGTCCGCCCGCCCGCCGGGCAACGCTCAGCTGGGCGGCAGGAAAGGACGCTGTGTCGGCACTGTTCGTTCTTTGCAGATTGAATGCAAGGATCAGGAGGATCGGCGGACGTGCGACCATGCGATCGATGCATTCCCCGGAGGGCCGTGCTGGAAGACGTCGGCTCTCGCAGGTCTGTCCCGTACATACGGTCATCGGTACGGATGACGTCACCGGACCACGCATTGAAAGCAGCAGTGTGTAAGAAGGAAAGGACAGCGCCGCGCGGCGGTCTAAGTGCGGTTATTGGACTGGTCTGAAGCAGAGGCCGCCATCAAAGTTGCAGGGAACTGCGTATCGATGCAAGCTTTCGGTAATCGCACATTCGGTGTGGATGCTAATCCGCAAAGGTAGACCCGCGTCCGTTCGGTGTTGAACAGCCAGCGACGACGTCCGTGGTCTACCGAACGGCGGGCAGTGTTGTTACGCCACGATTATTACGCTGCATTCCGAACACAAGTGTTGCCTATTCAATTGATTCCCCTGTCTGGTCAGTCAAACCGTGACGTAACGAGGGTCGCGCGATTTTTGCTTGGCGAACGCGGTATTAAATAACCCATGTCGTTTTGAGCCAAAACGTACGTTTTCGTTTAATGGTCGCCGCGAATTAGGGCCACAACGCGTTACGCCCTCGCTCACGCGGACAGAACGGGGTCGAGCATGCGTGCAGGCGCGCCGCACGCTTCAGCGACAGCGCAAAGCAGCGCCATATTGTCGTATATCCGTGCAGCGTTGCCAAAGCTGTAGGTGCGGCTGATGCCAATCCAGTCAGCCGAGATGGCGCGTTGGACCTCTGTACGATTTAGCCTCCATGTATGCTATGCATGCACGTACCTGTTTCTCCAGTCAAAGCCTTTCTAGTCTCGCAGGCGCCTTGCACCGCGCGCTCACAAATTGCTGCACCTGCACTACATCCGTAAAATTGGGTAGACGTTGCCGTCCGATGTGTAACTATTATATGTACCACGCTATAGGACACGCGAAAGTTGCATTATAGCGCTCCCTCCCAGTTTCCGCAGTTCTGCACGGAACTGGCGACCCCGAACGCGATTCAGGAGGAGGAGCGGCTGCGTGGTATGGATCTCCAGAGAACGTGTGTGAACTATTTGCTCACCGCGATGGAACGGTGCAAGAGCGAGGCTTCTGGCGTTCGTTCTTGCCCGAAGCGCAGCTACGCCTTTGAGTATGTATTTGTCGTGATCCTACGGTATACGGCCTTCGAGGCTGCACGGATAGTGCCTTGATGTTAAAAGCCGAATGATCGTCGCTAATGCGTTTTGGAGCGGAGCAAGACAGACTTTCATTTTGCGTGTGTGTGGCTGTGTTGTGTGCGTGTTGTTACGAACGCATTCCTGTAGATCCGATGTTTTCACGGTGTGCTTGAAAGCAAAGCAACAAAACAAAAGAAAAAGGTAAGGAAAGCCGGAAGGTATATGGAGAAATGGTAGAGCATAGAGTAGATGTAGGGGCGGGGGGAGGGGACCATGTTTAGTTTTTCCGGAATTTTTGAAAATCCCCTGTGCCAGATAGCACAATTCTTGTCCTTGAGCTGAATTATTTGGTGAGGCAGACATCACTAACACGAGAAACGGAAACACATATTCAAATAATTAACGAAAATTAACTGAATAACTTCTTAGGTAAATACTTTAAGACACATATTACAGTTTACGAATTGTAGCCGGTAAGTTTGCAAGGCGTATTCACTTGGAAATGATTTCCAGAATGACACGAGTTTCCAGATATTTCCCAAAGTGTGGGATGAAATACATGGGCGTTCCAGTTACTTTTGTGCTTCAGTGCATAAAATAGCGTCTTGTTAAAAAAAAGTAACTAGAACAACAGTGCATTTTTACGGCAAGTTTGATGGCGCGTATCTCCAAACTGGCGTCATTCTGGAAATTCATTCTAAGCGGTATGCCTTGAGAAATCGCCGGCTACGATTCTTAAATAACAGTGTGCCATAAAGTCTTTAAATAAGTGAATTAGTGATTTTGTTTAAATTGCTGAATACGTGCTTCTATTTCTCCTGCAAGATTTGTCCGCCTCTCTGTATATCCAGCTCAAGGAATAGTATCACGTTACCTGCAACAGGAAATTTCTGCTATTATTTTTTTAGTGAAACTTAAAAAAGATTGCCCCGTATAGTAACTATATAGAAGAAACGCATTGTTTGCTGTGGCGAATGTGAGTAAGTACGATATTCAGAGATAAGATCCTGAGTTGCGAAAAAGTCGTTAGGTAATATTTCAAGTAGGAATTTTCGAGGATATGTAATTGTGGAACTGAGACCACCCACGGCTGAACACAGATTCGTTTACATTTCATTTACATTACATGCGGAGAGCCAGCGCGGCATCTTGCGCTGGAAGGCTCGCAAGCTGGTGATTAGCCGCGCTGAACGACATATCTTGAGACTAGGTCCATCTGCAGCCAATAACATTTTCCTCCTTCATTTACGTTACACGTGATCACTTGAGCTACAGATATGTTGATGCGTTTCTCACTTCCAAGGGACAGGGCTGAAACACACAATGTGGTCGGTTGCCTTGCATTCATTCCATGGTACAACTGCGTTCTCTGTGGCTTTGTGGCCCATGGTCTTGTAATGCTGCAGTGCCAAAACAAGAAAAAGTTATGGTGTTTTATATCAATATTTCAAGATTAAAAACAAGGAAAGAAAAGGCTATAGGTACTGCCGACGGGAAAGCATGGGTCAGAATGTAGTATAATATCTGTTCTATAAACATGTCTATGTAATACGTGCAGTAGGCGTCACGCCTTGTCGTATTATCCGCTTAATGCGTTTACACCGCCTTAGATAACCACTTGATAGCGCTTTGCTGAGCAAGAAGGGAAGAGTGCTGCATGACGTCGTCAAAAGGACGCGCCAGAGGTGCCGTTAATTTTAGTGCAGGCAGAATATATTCCATGCAAGCTACTGCCGCAAATTTTCTCGGACGACGGGATTTACTTGAGCAAAGTTTTTTTTAAAAGTTACTTGGCGTATGCTATATTGTCCCATGCGGCAAGAATCGAACGGAAAGCGTCTGCTCTCTTTGCCTGTACCATCTGTCATGCCGCCCCATGTTTTTTGCAAACACGCAGCTGATGCATATAAGTGAGGACTGAAGAAGTTATCGAATCAAAGTAATCGGGGGCGCGCGTGGTAAAGGCGTGCAGATGACGCTGTTTATGCCCTTTACAGCAGCAGAGTGGGAAAAACGTCCCGAAGGCAGGAAGTGGGGCCGGAAGTACAAAGCGTGTTGCGTGATAACACGCAGGAGTACAAACGCTATCACTGTGTCTACAAACTGTCCGTTTGTCACACGCCAGAATATCCCTTTCAAACTTCGTATAGGCATTGTTCGTGGAGAAAGCCTTGCTCGTGTGGGCCCCGGTCATTTGCCCATAAAATGCAGCAAAAGCTCAGTTAAAGAATAGGTATCCGCTCAGCAACTTTTCACTGAAGCGTTTGTATATATATATTTTTATTGCGTCCGCAGACTCGAACCTTCCTGCTCTTGGCATAGGAAAGTCAAATTGCGTCATGGTACCCTGAGAATGCTCCTCGGCACATAATCTGCCTCCATGTGCTATAACTTATGACCTCTTCCCCCCCCCCCCCCCGAGCCATATACGCCACATTGGTAATTTTCCTATGTTTTCAGCTACGCGGCCATGGGAACTCAATAAGTCTATTCGTATAGGTTGCTACTTTCGGCTACGGTTACCTGATATCTTTTGGAGCTCTAGGTGCCAAAGGCTAGTATAATGACTCTGACTTGCATGCCGGAGAAAAGGTGCAGTGTATCACTGCGCTTAAATGGCATACATATGTAACCTCATTGTTAGGGTCCGCCGCTCGTGCCGGAGTGAAACAATCGTTACCTCGAATTCTCACTCGGCAAATGCACGCATTCAAGCGCGTCATTCCTTTAATAAAACAAATACCTTTCTAGAAGCGTTCGGCTATCGGCTTACCTTGGGAATCATCGTCGATGGTTGCTGCACAACTTTTCTTTCTCTCTTTAACGTTTTAGCATTACAAATTTTGTGAAAGTGTGTTCGAGCTTTGTATATCGGTACAAATGTTTCCAAATGTGTCCAACAGTGATGTGTGCTGGGTGTTTCGCTCACGTACCCGTCAACCCTGCTGTTACTGGACCCATGATGGTCGCTTGCTCCAAGGCTGCGAGCCCTGAACCTGTAATGTTCTGCGGTTTTAGCCAAGAGATGTGTTCATGCTTGTATACGCATATAGGATCATCGGGGCATTCTTCAGTAGCGGAAGTTGTGTGCTCGACTCCTACAGCAGATTATTTTACGAAGCTATTTGTCCGAGTACCTGAACCGTTATTGTTACCTGGGCAAAGCTGCTGCACTGAAGCCCACCAATGTTGTTTCTTTACTTGCTTCATTGTTACAAGGGGGCGAGCTTTCGTTCGAAATTCGGCGCTCCGGCGCTATCCTATATCT